>NC_083777.1:26697690-26760190 GCF_963514075.1 Conger conger | reverse complement strand
TCGGTTTCAGTGGTTAAAGTGAAGGAGAAACTGAGGTCCTCATGCTCAGTTCAGCTGTGGCTTCTGCTGCCTTATTACACCCCCATTGGCCCCTATTTGGGTTGTCCTATTTGTGTACGATTTCTCAGTCAGAAAAACGCCAGCATTCAGACGCTTCCTTGCTTACACACACAACAGAAACCAGGACTCGAAGTCGCTGTTGGCTGTGCTGGCGACCGAGGCCTAAACCATCCCACCCCGAGCAGCCTTCTCCAGCTCCACACTGCATTGTGGGTTAAGAGAGACAATCACCCCTCTGTTTGTGTGTGTGTGTGTGTGTGTGTGTGTGTGGCGTGAGTCAGGACTGAGCGACAATAGGCAGTGACTAGGCAAGGGTGCCGTTCCGTGCCACATTCCTGCGGACGGACAGGAGGCAGTGTGGGATGGCAACGGGAAGGCGAACGGTAAAAACAGAATCACGCACCGAATCTAGAAGCAACGGGCGTGAGCTCAGGGAGCCTGCCAATAAGGAGATATAATTGCATTTGCGATCAGTGATGTCACAGTTTGGCAATGTTGTGCGGCTAAAGTTGTTGCGCCATTTTAGAACGCTGGGAGGGAAAGTGTGTATGTGTGTGTGTGTGTGTGTGTGTGTGTGTGTGTGTGTGTGTGTAAGTGTGTATGATTCATCCTTTCCCTTGTTTTTCGTTTATTAACAACATGCACTGACGGCAGTCAAAAGCGCCCAGTCCCAGATCCTGCCGTTCTGGGTGCTGTGCCACTAATTTAACAACTTAAAATGCCTAAAGTTTCACACTATAGAAGTTACCCGCACTGTCTGGGCGTGGTAATTAGAACTGTCAATTCTGCTTTGATGTTCCCCCACCTTCCTGTAGGCCAGCAGCGCAGACTGTGGGTCAGGAGTTATAAGGGAGGGATAAGGGCATAAGTGGTTATCCTCGTGTGACGCACTACTAGGAGAACATTCTCAACCGGGTTGAAAATAGGACGATAAATTTAAAAACAACAAGCGGAACATATTTAACACTCACACTTCCATCGTGTTTCATCAATGCCCTCTTGCGCAAATTGCGTATCAAAAAAACGTAGAAAGCGTGACCGACCGCCACGTTCCTCCTTTAAGTAACGGGGAAGGGAAGCACAAGGGCAGCACAAGTTTGAAATGAAAGGGATGCTCGGCGGATGACAGGAAGAAGCTGCTACATTCCTGACCCAAATCCCCCCAGGGCCTCAGCGGTTTCCCGGGGACAGATGGCCAGCAGGGAAGGACAGCCACCCAAGCATGCAGAAGCAGCTCCGAGGGGCTATCGGATACCCGGCACACACCCCCAGCCCACGGCTCATCCCCACCATCTACACTAATCTGATGACACTGTGTCACTCTCCTCTCCCAGGACTGCCGCCCGACGTCCTCTGGATTCAGGTTGCTGTTTGTTGTTTTCTTGCACACACACACACACACACCCACACAGACACCCTGGCCCCACACCACCACCACCTCCAATCCTCTGCAGGATCTTCAATTGGTATTTGCCCCTCTGGAGAGGGACGGTGTGCTACCGTTAGGGAGCGGTGCCTTGGTTCTTGTGCTCTCTTTTCCGCATTTAATTCTTTGGGTATTTGCCACCGCTCTGCCTCACCCCAAGACGGAAAAGCTCTTATAATAAGAGCGGGAGCTGCAGATGCCCCGGGAGTTCTTCGCCTGATTAACAGAGAGGGGACTGTCACGGGGAGATTTGCGACATCGGTCCCAGTGCGTTGAGCCAGAAACAAAGACTGTTTCCATGACACAATCCCACTCCAGCTATGTGACGAACGCACAGATTATACCGGGCTTCTACCGACTGCACGTACAAAATAAATGTAAACTTGTTAGGATGATGACATAAGCAACCTGCAGTGAGAGGAATGCACAGCAGTCATAACTTTATTAATAAAATACCTTTTCCTACATGGTGTTCATTGTATAGACCTCAAAGTGCACGGAAGAAATAACAATTAACTATATGCCTGGATGTGCATATATACACACTCGGTGAGCACTTTATTAGGTATTTATAATACTTTTTTTTTTTTTTACTTATTGGTCTTCTATTGCTGTAGAGGTTTGATGTGTTGTGTGTTCAGATATGCTCTTCTGCATATGCTCTTCTGTTGTAATGTGTGGTTATTTGCATTACTGTCACCTTCCTGTCAGCTTTGACCAGCCTGGCCCTTCTCCTCTGACCTCTCTTATTAAAAATGCATTTTTGCCTGCAGAAATGCTGCTCACTGGATGTTTTGTTGTTTTTCGCAACATTGTTGTGCATGAAAATCAGCAGTTTCTGAGATACTCAAACCACCCTGTCTGGCTCCAACAATCATTCCACGGTCAAAGTCATTTAGATCACACTTCTTCCCCATTCTGACATTTGGTCTGAACAACAGCTGAACCTCTTGACCTTACCTGCATGCTTTTATGCATTTATTTGCTGCCACATGATTGGCTGATTAAATATTTGCATTAACAAGCTGGTGTTCAGGTCTACCCAATACATTGCTCACTGAGTGCATATGTGCATGAGGGTATGTGTGTGTTTATAACATAGGCAAAAATAAAACCACATCAATGTTATCTACAATGCTTTTCAATCCAAGGTCTACAACACTTATTGAAACCACTAACCAAAGAATGATTCATGATAGCAGACTTCTATTTATTACCTTACAGAGAATGCAATATCACCTCATGGGTGGTGAGCTGTTTGTGCTCTGCAATTTAGATAAAAGCCCTCACTCACACTATTAAAAGGGCACAGATGTGCATTGCTCCTGTGTTGCAACTGTGTGTGTGTGTGTGTGTGTGTGTGTGTGTGTGTACCCAACAGCAGTATACACATTGTCTGTGTCTAGTAACATCTTTCCGGGATTTATGTGTTGCCCAGCCAGTTCATGACAGAAGCATGTCTGTGCATGTTCAAATGTTTTTCACCGCCCGTGTGTGTGTGTGTGTGTGTGTGTGTGTGTGTATGATGGCTGGGCCTAGCATGTGGAGAGGAACAGATGGACTGCACGAAAAACATGCTGAGAAGGAACTGCACTGGTTCTGACTGTCGCCAATCATCATCCTGTTCAGTGCTGCCGGTGTGGCAAATATGACCGGCGAGGAATTCACTTCAGTGGATGGAGCCTCACAGTTGGCCCCTTGTTCCATGTTGGTCCGGACTCTCAGGAATCCTAATGTAAAGCATAGTAGTTTAACCAAATAAAATGTTATTAGTTGACTGAAATTACTATTCCAATTACTCCTAGCTTTCCGCAAACCCCGTACACAAATGTATTCCACAAGGTAGAGCGGCATAAAAATTATTAACGCAGACTATTTCACCTCGTAAGCATGCGTGTTAAACTTTAAACAACGCGTCACCTAGAGGCCGTATGAAAGCAGATGACAGGGCTTAACCGTTGCTGGATAAAGTTCGCAACTTAACTGCAGTGTCTTCAACACCTAGCCTACGTCATTTTATGCATCCGATTTTGCAGAAACAAGAACTGCCGGTGTCTTTTTCTGTTAAAATAAGGAGCGCAGCCAAACAGTTTAAATTGTAGAATTATTATCTCTATAAAGAAAAATGACTGTTGTACAGGCCGTCGCTGTCCACTATGACGGATCGCAAATATGCGTAAAAGTTGCTGGTGTACGCCTAGGTGTAGTGTACTAATGAACAGACTCTCGCACTGGCGCCTGCATCAAGTTTGCAGAAAGCCATAATTGCCCTTTGCATTCCTCGCGCCGCCTTGGGCAGTTCATGTGCAGTCTGGCGCTAGAGTGCATGTCCAAGGGAGTGACGCATTGCAGGTACAAACGCACCAATCAGAAACAGCTATCCCTTCCTAGTACGTCCTATACGGTGCAGGCGCATTACAAACCTGCACCATGTATACATGCGCGAACAAATAGTTCTGAATAAAACCCCAATTCTGTAGTCGCTATCACGATTTAAAAAGATAGATAGTTATGCTTTTTTACTTGTATTTGTTTGTGTGCTTAAATGTTGGTCGATAAACGCCATGTGTAATGGGTGTTTGTGACTATGGTAACTAGGGAGAAATGACGCCGGCGGATTGATACAGTGTAGGGGCGGAGTTTTGAACGATGGTTAAAGGCGGGTCAGAATCGTTCTGCTATCATCCCGTGGTGATCCAAGCAGGAAAGTGTGTTTGTCTGTTGTGGAGCTAGAACTTGAAATTAGGATAATAAAATGGTAAGTATTACTAACGCTTACTGTACCATGGTTAACGTTAATATGGAGGACTGCTGTCCTGATCGTGATTCTACGTCTGTGGGGCTTTTAATTATTTGTAAATAAATACTTGGAGGATCAAGAGTGGTGTGTGTGCGTGTCCCGCCAGAATGCATCAATGTTTCTGATCGCGGCTTGAATCGATGTTAACTTGGCAAATGCTAGGCATTTTGTGGGCCAGTTTTCGCAAGTATCGTGCAGTTATCTTGGTGCAGCTATCTATTTTTCTTGTATCCAGAATGCAATCAAGCCGGCCCAGGAGTTTGTCGTCTCTTTCGAGAACGTTTCTTGCCGCAACATGCATCACTGACGCTTTTGGTTTAACTTGTATCTCGAAGCTGAGATCTCCTGCATAGTTGAAACATTGTCCTTTGATGTTAACTCACTTGTGCTGAACATTTCTTGCATTGCTTCGTATTACACTGCATGCACATCTTTGAATTGTATCGTTTGGAGGGGATGTTTTTTCCAAAATATTCAGCGACGTTGGTTGAAACATCTGTTTAAAATAACGTTGTTTCCGTTTTGCTTGGTTGCCTAACGTGACGTTAGCTAGTGCTCACATGTGAGTCGGTTAAAGCTTGTCCAATGTGCGCATCTTTTTATCATGCTCATTGCATTTTTGCTAAGCAAATGGTACGTTTCCGTACTGTACCATCTAAATTCCCTTGGGCTCACACCCTTGCGAACTTGACAACTTGTTACCTTAGATTATCTGTGTTCGTATCGCCTAACGTCAATTGAATTGACTTGCAATAGGCTTCCGCTACGGAGCACAATTATCCGCTGTGATGGAGCGAAGTTTAGTTCGCTAGCAGATCTGACAGAGCAGATGGTCGGCTAACGTTATCTGATTTAAATTGCACCAGTTTCTGTAAGTTCGTCCTTTGTCGTAACTAACGTAAGAGTACGTTAATAGTAATGTTCGCTAACATACCGTTGATTCATAACTAATCAAGTTAAGCGTGACTCGTACAGGAAGAGACTTTGCTCACCACACCTAGTTTTTTTTTTTTTTTTTTTTTTTTTGTTGCTCTTGGTGCAGCAGGCTACCCATTCTTATCAAGAGATACGTTACAATTTCGCTGAATGAAACAAGAATCGGGAACCTACACTTACAGCCATGCAGCGATTTGGCTATGTAATTTGCGTTGTCTCTAGGCACTTATCGGGTATAATAGTATACAGATGCTGCAGTCCAGCTGTTGGTATGTTAACTGAAATTAGATTCTTGGCAAAAGTGTGCAAAATTTTTTACAAGACGTGTGCTTCGTTATATTAATGTTGCGTTATCTAACCCGCCTAAGCGTTGGTAATGTTTGAGTTGTTCATTCCTGCGCAAACGCCTTCTATTCGTTCAATTTGGCTGTTAAATTTATATTGGGTGCTCTAAAACGCTGACCAGTTTTGGCTACATTGCAAGAAATAATGTGGGTTTACTCGTGCATCAACTAAACATTGTATGTCCATTGGGAGTTATGTAGTATAGCTTGCAAGTTTTTCCTGTGTGATTTCAACCCCTTTTTTTGTTGCAGGCTGATCAACTGACAGAAGAGCAGATTGCTGGTAAGATTGTCATCTTCCCTCATTTTCACTCTACTTGGCCTGTGGCATAGCTC
Source organism: Conger conger (assembly GCF_963514075.1). NCBI lineage: Eukaryota > Metazoa > Chordata > Actinopteri > Anguilliformes > Congridae > Conger > Conger conger. The sequence goes on along the minus strand of NC_083777.1, from coordinate 26,754,288 downwards.
CTGGCTGTGCTGCCAATATCTCTCGATTAGATTGTTGCCTTTTAAGGCTTCCCTTGGGGGCAAGCCTGTTCATAAAGTGCCCTTATGAATCTCAAGGCCATTCACAGCCATAATCTGTCTCCCTGCAAAGCTATAAAGCTGGGCCCGTGCGTTGCGTTAATGTGGGGGGGGGGGGGGGGGGGAAGAGAAACTTTACAATTTACTTGCAATCAGCTGCACCTGTATGTGTCCAATAAATGTTACTGTTGGTGCAGAATTGGAAGATTTAAGGTGGGTGTAGCCAGACTTCAGACTCCTGTGTAGGTGGAGAGATTGGAAGTAGCCTGCCGATATTGGCAGGCGTGGCGTTTCAGGAAGGGTCCATCTGCTGTCCTTGCCTTCCGTTGTAAAGCTGCGTACGTATATCGTATGTGCATTAGAGATTAAATTCCTAGAAATGTAATTCAACGTTAACTGTGACCTGCAGAAAAGACTTTGGTAGATTGTAGGATTTAGTCCATGTCCTTAGAATGATGAATAGTTTGCGCTGTGCTTGGCTAGTGTGTATTTCCATCATTCTGTGCCCTTGGATGCATGTTCCTTTACTTTTGGGTTGTGCAATCCCAGGGTCCTTGAAGGTTATCTTTTTTTCAGGAACGGTGCCAGGTTTTTGGGGTAATCCGGTGTGGTCCATGGGCGTTGTGTAGTTCGTTTAGATTTGGTGTGCTTTTGCTCTGCCCCATTTGTTCAGCTGTAAAGTCCCTGGACATTGAGTGTGAAGCCTCAACAAAGTCAAAGGTTGTGTAAAAAAAAAAAAAAATAAATAAAAAAAAAAAACCCTGACTCACTGCACCCTGTAGACTCACCAGCAGTGGCACGCTTATTTCCTGTCTGGGTGAATGTCGTCAACGACACAACGCCGTTGCGCCCACCTCGCTGTTGTTGCTATGCTACAGAAATCGAGTGTTTTGGAGCCGCAAGCCCGAGATAGGGGTCACCGCGGGTGGATCAAAGTTCAGCTTTTTTTAATTGGTGCTCTCCTCTGCTTGTGTGCGTTCTCCTCAGACAGGACTGTAGTTAGTGACGCACTGCTGGCGGTTTCCAGGGGAGGAAGGCTTGGTTCTGTTGCCATTGTGCGATATCCCCTTTTGACTGACACGGCCCTTTTGTTTGTGGATGAGGGCCTCTTTGTGTTTGCTGTTGGGGCAGCTTGTCGTGGTTAGGTTCTCAGCATTTTCAGTTGTACGCCTAAGCCTGGTCTGGCTATTGACAACAGTGTTGACGCATTGTGTATGCTGACAGTTTGCCCAGTGGACGGCTTCTGATTTTTGTCTTGTCTCCGTGAAGACGCTTTGCTTCATGCTAGTTTGCATTTGTGTGTAACCTGTTTGAAATGAAACTACACACTGTTTTTGGGCAGAAGGGCTGAAATTATGTTTAAGCCACGTTAAAGTTTTTATTCTGTTAAACTGGGTAGTAGTCCATGGGAAGGCATGCAGTTCAAGAGGCTTTACAGCAGAGGTTGTTGTAGAGTACATTAAGTTTAATGTAGTCATAGCTGCTGAATTTCCAGGTATCGTTCATTTTGTGTTGCTGTCCTAACTCTTGTACGGTTGGTGCCATTTCTGGTGGCCTTGGTCGGTTTGCCATAGTAATGAGGGCCCCTGAATTTAAACAGTCTTCCTCCTGTTCATCACTTGCAGTTTGTCTTGATTGGGTCTGGCAGTGCTGGTTTGAATGTTTGAAAGCAGAATTGCTTGGACATCTGGCAGGGTTAAAGTGGCTACTCAGATTTTGGGCTGCGCTTCAGCCAGTTTCAGGAACACCCTGGAACTTTCTTTGGTGGAAAGGGTGGGTCTTTCACCGTTGGTGGTTTTGGGTTAAGTTACAGCATTCATATTTTTAGTGTTTGAGGCTGCCTGTTCACTTATTTTTAATTTGTATTTTTCTTCCCCTATAACGATTTTTGTTGAAGGACAATTATTACATTATTGTATGTAGGCAGATCTGTCCAGTTTGGAATCTTCACATGTGCTTGGGTTTGCAGTTTTCAGTGGCACATCCAAACTCATCTAGTATAATGTTAAATTAAAATCAATTTGCTGCTGGTTGTACTTTTGGGCCTTGCCCAGCTTAAAGGAAGTGGACCCTGGCATGCGCGTTGTCTCCAGTAGGTGGCGCTCTGGCATACGAGTGTTTCCCCATTAATCCTCTTTCGCTCTTTTTTTCCCTCTGGCAGAATTCAAAGAGGCTTTCTCGCTATTCGACAAGGACGGCGATGGAACCATCACCACCAAGGAGCTGGGCACCGTCATGCGCTCCCTGGGCCAGAACCCCACAGAGGCTGAGCTGCAGGACATGATCAACGAGGTGGATGCTGACGGTGAGGCCTTACCACCGCTGGCGTAGCCAGGCGTTTTGCCGTTCGCCGTTTTGTTTGTTTCAGCGTTTCACGCCCCCCGATTTTTTGGCTGAACCTAATTTTTCTGTCTTTTTCAGGAAACGGCACAATAGACTTCCCCGAGTTTCTGACCATGATGGCGAGGAAGATGAAGGATACAGACAGTGAGGAAGAGATCAGAGAAGCATTCCGCGTCTTTGACAAGGTAAAAACGCTGCCTTCGCTGCCTGTGTGTGGGACCTGGGCCATGTTCAGCCCTGACAAAATGTAGCAAAACGTTTTTTTTTTTTTTTACCGAAACGGTGGCGCATTGAAGATCCTGTTACACACCGTGGGTGGACTGACTGACATGGTTTGCTCCTTGGGCTTCTGCGAACGTGCTCCCTGGCCTTTAAAGCATAGGCCTTCGTCATTATTGATTGGGCTGCACACCCACGAAACGGGAGCAAAGCTACCTCAAAGCCTGTTGTAAAATGTTGCCCACCGTTGGGAGAACATATCGTTCAACACTGAAATGTTGAGGGGGAAAATAAATAAATAAATAATGGCTGCTGTTGGAACCAGTCAGTGAAATCACCATCTTACCATTTCGGCTGTCAAAATGGTGTTTGGTGTCTCTGAAACCATGGGTGTATAAAATGGTGCGTTAAACTACCCGAATGATGCCTGTGTGTGGGACCTTTTTTTTTTCTGTCTGTGGTGAGGGTGACCTGGTTTGTGTCTCTGTGCCCAGGATGGAAACGGGTACATCAGTGCCGCAGAGCTGCGTCACGTGATGACGAACCTGGGTGAGAAGCTCACAGATGAGGAGGTCGATGAGATGATCAGGGAAGCAGACATTGACGGAGACGGTCAGGTCAACTACGAAGGTGTGTTTGCAGCAGCTTCTCCCCCCCCCCCCCCCCCCCCCCTCTATAGCGGTGGTCTCCAAACCTGGCAGTGGAGAGCTACAGAGTCTGCTGCGTTTTCACTGTTACTCTGCACTTAATCGACTTGGAGCACATGCACCATTCACCTCACCTGGTTACCTGGGTCTCATCAGGGTGCTGATTTTTAAGGTGAAAACAGAAACCAGCAGATCCAGTTGCTCTCCAGGACCAGGGACGGAGACCATTGCCCTACAGTTTGAGGACAAACTAGTTTGTTTCTCGCTATTGTGTTTTTTGGATGGTTTTGGATGCCAGTCACAATATGGCAGTGTTCACACTGACAATGGGTAGGCAATAGAACCGGTGTGCAGGTATGTGTTGTGTGGTTGGTGTAGGCGTGGTCTTGAGTGCAACTTGTGGCTATTTATAGTTTTCTATAAGAAGAATGCCTTGGGCTTTGCCTTGCTAATGATGTGTTTATTATTTTTTTTTATAGGAAAAATATATTTTTCAATACATTTCCATTAAATATCATTATGTAAATATAAAGGCACAATACTTGCTCAGTCATGATCCAGCTCAATGTTAATGTCATATCTTGATGCGACTACTGTTTGCTCTGCTGTCCTCTTACCCTGCAGTCATTTAGCTGATGCTTTTATCAAAAACCGACTTGCAATTAATTAAACTAAATGGGGGGGCCCACCCCCCAGGAGGAATGTGGGCCACTAGGCCACTAGGAAGGGTGACCCTTCCCTTGGTGCTGCTTCTAGCATGTTAGCCTGATGCTTTGTGCTGTAAATTATTCTTGGTGTTTTTGCTAACCTGCCTTGACCTAGCCTTGTAGACTTTCGTTAGGTAAATGTGTTTAGTCTCTAGACCAAACCGATTGATCTCTGGATTCGCTGACGATGTGTCTGGCCAGCGGTCATGAGCTGTCTGTATATATTTAGATGTACTTTGAACTGTAAGGCAAGCAGCCATAAGTTATTCCTCTGTTTTGGTAAAAAGCAAAAGACTCGGGAGCTTTTTCAGCTGAAATGTGTTTCTTTGGGCTCTTGTGCACTGGTCTTGTGACTTTTTATTTTTATTTTAAAGATGCGAAAGTTGTGGTGTGAACACTGCCTTAATGCTATTTTTGATACTTGATTAGTGAGGTCATCCACAAACTTGGTACTTCCCACACGTGACCTAGCACTGGCTCAGTTAAATTTCAGTGCTTGTCTGACGGGACATTTGGCTAGACCTGCGGGGAGGTTGCCCCAACAGAGAAGCATTGAAATTAAACTTTGATCCAGATGGAACTTTAAACATTTTTTTTATTATTTTTTATGAATTGAGGCAATGTTGTTTCTTAAGCTTAAAACATGCAGACGAAAACTAAGTATCCAAAGGACTACTTGTTTCATTGACTAATACTCAAGACGTTTTATTGGCAAACCTGCAACTCAACTGGAAAGAACGGGCACTTTCTTGGGCCTTGTATGCACTAGCATTTAAGTGAGTTTCATAAACCATGTCTGCTCCTTAAAGTCCCACTGCCAGGACTTGTGATTATTTGTATAGCCTCAGAGTAAGGATTAGAAACTCTATGAAACTGGTTTTTAGGTGTGAATTTGTTCAGGACTGGTTTCTGACTCCTACCTGTAGAATCATTTTGCTAAGCTTCAGTTAATTTAACAGTTTAACATCTTTATTTTTATAACTACTTCAATTATGACTGATTGCGATTCAAATTGGCTGAAGGAGAACGACCGTCAGCTCATGGGAAGCGGGAAATTGAGTCGTTTTTATTGATTTTTCTGTTCAACTAAGCTTTGCTGTGGTTACCAAGATGCACAAATGCTCAAATCCGCTGTCCAGGAAATGTGTTGCATGGAATGCATTCTAGCTTTCGCCAAACCACAGAATTAATTTGAATAGTGTGTATGAACAGGCCAAGGTGGCAAACCTCAACTAAAGCCTTACCAAAAACCAAACATGCTAGTGTGTACCAGGCCTGAGAATCTGTACTGCTTTAATATTCACTTGAACTCTACTAATCTTTTTTCTCTTCCTCTTTTCAGAGTTTGTACAAATGATGACAGCGAAGTGAAGGCCTTGTACAGGATTTTTTTTCTTTTTTTTCTTGTATAAAATTATTTGCCTTTTCTTTGTTTGTAATTTATCTGTAAAATGTTTATTCTCCCCTCTACCCTCCCAACCCCCCAGTTGTCCAAAGGAACTGCATGTGTAATACTTAGGAATCAAGTCCTCATGTCCCTTCTTATTTTAGCTGTCATTGTTTTCTTTCTTTCTGTTCTTTCTTTTTCTTTTGAGTGGAAATGTCAGTCATGTGAGCAGGTGGTGGGCATGGCACTGGAGCCATCGTGGGATGGCCGTACAAACATTTCTGCCATATTGCCCCAGGTGAGACCTGGGCCACCTGACCTGAAGTTGGAGAATTCGGCATGTTGGCTTTTCTTTTCTTTTTTTCTTTTTTTTTTTTTTATGTGGAGGAGTTACTCTGCATGGACTATGGACAAAGGTATATATGGAAAATTCTCAGCATTGCACTATTGCAACAAAAAAAATCTAAACTTAAAAAAAATAATAATACAAACGGGTGTATCCACCAGGTACTCGTACACTGACTCTTTTTGTATCTGCTGTTCAATACCAGAAGTTTGTTTGATTCTTACTATGCTTTTTAACGTTTTAGTCACATTTCTTTTTCCTTTTTTTTAACTGCTTTTGGCACAAACATGCCTCAAAGAATCCATTCCAAGTTGTATATTTTTGTTTTCCAATAAAATTTACAATTTACCCAAACAATACATGTCCTTATTTTTGTGAAATTGTTTGTATTGGTGTGGGGGTGATGAATTGAACAGAAATAAAGCCAAAAATGATACCCAGTATTGTAGTGTGCTCATCTGCACCTAAACCAGGGATGCTTGAATTGCTTGTGGCTAGTAAAGGTCACCTGACCAAAACAGGCTACCGGTGTTTCATGCTTTTGTTATGAATGCTTTAGCCTTTTGGTAACCTTTCAGTTCCTTACTTAGAATGTCTCCTGAAATCAACTTTAATTGGTCTGTATATTTAATAGCTTTTTAAATTTGTCTCTGAATTCCATCCGCTCAGTTTGAGGTCGTATTGGTCTACACATTAACATTTGCACACGGCTGTAGCCAATGAAGATCAAAGCGGCACTGCTCCTCTGGGGGGCTGTTTTGCATTGGTGAGGTGAAGGGCTAGACCGGAATCAAAGGCCTCGATTTTCAAATGGGATACTGCAGCACACCACACTAATTCACCCATAAATTACCCGGCCTAATTACAGCAGCGGCTTTTGTCTTCTCAAAGGTGTTGGTTCTACACTACGCTGAAGCTGCCTAATCACAGTCATTGTATTTTTTTTTTTTCTTAATTGAGCAGGCGAGTAGCCAGTGATTTAGTCTTTAAAAACTATTCTGGGACAACGAGAGGCTGGTCGGTGGCACGTTCAGAATGGGGGGTGTGCTTTCTTCCCTAAAATTGTCTGTTTTAATATTTCACCATTTCCATTAGAAGTCTCAAAGAATATCAAATGAGGTTTGCATACTGCAAATCTAGAAATGTTTTTGCCAACAGCGTATGATGTATGATTTCAGATCAGTATGGCTGACCACTCAAGTCACTTGGTGTGTGTGTGTGTGCTGTTAAAACCCTATTCTGTGCCGTTAACCATGTTCTAGAGGGTCCTCCATTGTCTTTATCTTCGTCAATAAGCACCATGCAATCCTCTCTCCCACTAGTGCGCCTCTTGGATTAGTTTTTGCTGCAGCCCTTGACATTATGCAGTACATGCATGTAAGCCATGAAAAAAGGTAATGCATTAATCTAAAACTAGCTCAAAGTTTCTTCTAAAATTTCCCTCGGGATGAATAAAGTATCTATCTATCTATCTATCAGACTTAGATTTTCTTTCTGAAAATCGAATCTTTCTGTGCATACTTCAAGCAGGATTGGTTATCTCCAGTTCCTTTCGCAACTGTTAACCAGGTCAGGGCTTTGGGATTTTTAACCACAACCCTGTCCTCTGCTTTGCGTCAACCTGTCAACCTTTTACAGCAAAGCAAAAGCATCATCAAAGAAATGCCTCCAAATTAACTGCACTGTACACACAGCCTGGTAATTACAGAAACATTGTCCATCTCCTCCTGTGTGTTACCACCCCCATTTATTTCTAAAATAAGGCTTTGGTTTGCATAAAATACATAGTATAAATAGATAAAAGTACATTTACTTATAACATTTTATAACTTTCACTTAAAACACTCACAAGTCAGGCTAACCTAATTATTTATCAATTTAAATTCATTTATGCACACGTATTCAGTTTCACGGTTTGCTGTAAGGAGTTGCAGGTATCTTGAATAAAGAGGTTTACCTAAAGTTCACCTGACCCTAGGAACCTGAAGTGACAACCAATCTTTAGCATGTCCTATGGATACCATTTCTTCAAAGTTCTTGTTCTTAACCCCAATAATAGTAGCCTACCTGATAATAATATCAGTGTCGTCGTCTCCCCATCCACCCCCATTCCCTAGGCGCCGATTACCAGGTTCCTCATCAATGATTCTTAACGATGATCAATTATTGATTTGTCGCAGCTGAAAAGTAAGTCAAACAAAACTGCAAGTCTCATCTTACCATGGTAATATCCGCACAGGGATATGTACTGTAATCTAGCTGTTTCATTACCATCTATTTAATATATCCTAATAACAATACGGTTCAATAGAGAGTCGCAGATAGTAACGATATGAAATGGTCGTGTAATCAGACCTGAACGACGGACGCTAGGAACACTGAAGACGCGGGACGACAGAAAACAATGACCATTGGAAGTGAATGAGCATTCACCCAAACGCCATAACGAAGCCTATTAAACTTCACAGAGCAAGGGAAATGGTAAGAACTGAAAAACAAACGACGCATAGGAGAGCTACTGTCAATGCATAGTAGTCGTTATTTAGGATTACGGAAATGCCTTTTTTTTAGTCGCTTGAATGAAATAACCTAGTCTATGTTTAAATAAGCTACTTAAAACTGAAAGTTTATCTTTTGATTTGATGTTATTGATAACATGGTAACTAGCTATACATTGAAGCGCTTTTCAAAATGAACAGAGCCACTGAAGTATTGGCTCTATAAGGATAAAACTGTTTGGAAGAAGGCGTGAAAAACAAAATCTAGTGAATATTCCAACGATAAGTTCTATAAACTATGTTTAATGTGTGTTAAACCATTGTGTTTTGTTTACAATTGAAATGGCATTTTGCTCTTACATCAAAAGAAGTGACCGTTCGTTTTAAAGTAACAAGACGCAGCCTAAACTTCCGCGGCCAGTCTATATTTGTTGATGAAAGTCGGCGGAGCATTCGGCCGCCTGAGCTGAACCGATGCAGTTCAGTCCCTAAGAGATTTTTGTTCACATTTTCCAAAGGGGAAATGTACCGAGACCTGTCTGATTGTGATAAATGCCGCGAGGCACAATGCAGGCCTGTCAAATGCTGTAAAAGGTGGTCATTAGCTCTGGCGGTGTCAATATTGCGAATTAAGTGAAGCAGAACAGGGGTGCTCCTTGAATTAGAAGGCATTGTTATAAAGAGAAATTCTCGACGACACTTTACTGAAACTCACTGACTCAAAAGACTGTATTCGGTGATCTAGATAAGCAACTGTATATGTTGTTAAGAGGTTTCTGACCTATTTTGCGCCCCTCCGTTGGTCTAAAGATAGATCAGCCATTCAGCAAGGCCTCTGATCCCATGTAAAGTTGATAAGGTTATGTTATGCTTTGAAATGCATTGCTCTGGAAGGAAGTAGTTAACCTAATTGTGAATGCAAGAATATTACACAAGTTCTGTTTTTATATGGAAAGCTAGATCAGATTTTAGACAGTTCTATTCCTGATTATCACATTAATTATATTAAAAAAAGTCCCAAAAAAAATTAAAATGCCTTTTTTTGATATCATTTGATAGGAACTCATGTTTATTTAGCACCCATGGTCAAATAAGCCAGTGAAAAAAAATAAAAATAAATTCATGATGAAAAATGTCTTTTACTTGATTTTTGGAAAAATACATAAGACTATATTCTTATGTCCAAAATGTGAAAAAAGTCCCAAAAAAAATAAAAATGCCTTTTTTTGATATAATCTGGTAGGAAATCATGTTCATATAGCACCCATGGTGAAATAAGTGGGTGAAAGACATTTTCAAGACATTGATGATGAAAAATGTATTTTACTTGATTTTTGGAAAAATACATAAGACAATTGTCATATGTCCAAAATGTGAAAAAAGTCCCAAAACAATTAAAATTCCTTTTTTTGATATCCTTTTTTTGTAAATCATGTTTATATAGCACCCGTGGTGAAATAAGCACGTGAAAAACATTTTCAAGACATTTATGATGAAAAATGTCTTTTACTTGATTTTTGGAAAAATACATAAGACTATATTCTTATGTCCAAAATGTGAAAAAAGTCCCAAAAAAAATAAAAATGCCTTTTTTTGATATTATTTGATAGGAATTCTTGTTTATATAGCACCCGTGGTGAAATAAGCAGGTGAAAAACATTTTCAAGACATTGTTGATGAAAAAAGTATTTTACTTGACTTTTGCAAAAATATATAAGACTATATTCTTATGTCCAAAATGTGAAATAAGTTCCAAAAAAATTAAAATGCCTTTTTTTGATATCATTTGATAGGAAATCATGTTTATATAGCACCCGTGGTGAAAAATGTGAAAAAAGTCCCAAAAAAATTAAAATGCCTTTTTTTGATATCATTAGATAGGAAATCATGTTTATATAGCACCCATGGTCAAATAAGCCAGTGAAAAAAAAAAAATCATGATGAAAAATGTCTTTTACTTCATTTTTGGAAAAATACACAAGACTATTGTCATATGTCCAAAATGTGAAAAAAGTCCCAAAAAAATTTAAATGCCTTTTTTTGATATCATTTGATAGGAAATCATGTTTATATAGCACCCGTGGTGAAATAAGCAGGTGAAAGACATTTTCAAGACATTGATGATGAAAAATGTATTTTACTAGATTTTTGGAAAAATACATAAGCCTATATTCTTATGTCCAAAATGTGAAAAAGTCCCAAAAAAAATAAAAATGCCTTTTTTTGATATAATCTGATAGGAAATCATGTTTATATAGCACCCATAGTCAAATAAGCCAGTGAAAAAAAAATTCATGATGAAAAATGTCTTTTACTTGATTTTTGGAAAAATACATAAGACTATATTCTTATGTCCAAAATGTGAAAAAAGTCCCAAAAAAATTAAAATGCATTTTTTTGATATCATTTTGATAGGAAAGCATGTTTATATGGCACCCATGGTGAAATAAGCAGGTGAAAAACATTTTCAAGACATTTATGATAAAAAAATTTCTTTTACTTCATTTTTGGAAAAGTACATAAGACTATTGTCATATGTCCAAAATGTGCAAAAAGTCCCAAAACATTTTTTATGTCTTTTTTTCATATAACTTGACAGGAAATCATGTTTATATAGCACCCGTGCTGAAATAAGCGGATGAAGGACATTTTCAAGACATTGATGATGAAAAATGTATTTTACTTGATTTTTGGAAAAATACATAAGACAATTGTCATATGTCCAAAATGTGAAAAAAGTCCCAAAACAATTAAAATTCCTTTTTTTGATATCCTTTTTTTGTAAATCATGTTTATGTAGCACCCGTGGTGAAATAAGCGGGTGAAAAACATTTTCAAGACATTGTTGATGAAAAAAGTATTTTACTTGACTTTTGGAAAAATATATAAGACTATATTCTTATGTGAAATAAGTCCCAAAAAAATTAAAATGCCTTTTTTTGATGTAATCTGATAGGAAATCATGTTTATATAGCACCCGTGGTAAAAAATGTGAAAAAAGTCCCAAAACAATTTAAATGCCTTTTTTGATATCATTTGGTAGGAAATCATGTTTATATAGCACCCATGGTAAGTGAAAATAAGTGAAACTATTTTAAAAAAAATTCATGATGAAAAATTTCTTTTACTTGATTTTTGGAAAAATACATAATTTCACTTGCTTATTCGCTCATATATATTTCTCTTAAAAAATCAAGTAAAATACTTTTTTCATCGTACAAAATTGTCATATTCTTCAAATTTTGGACATAAGACTATATTCAAACACATTTTTATTCATTTGTTTCACCATGGTTGTTCAAAAGACATTTTAAAGTATTTTTTAAGTATTTTTTTTTTCATTGTGCAAAGAAGTCAGTTTCTCCAAATAAATATTTTCAAACACATATTTATTAATGTATTTCACAACGGTTATGGAATGAACATGATGTCACATGACTGTGAGAGAAAAAAAAACTTTTGATATTCGTTTTTTTTTATTGTGCAAAGAAGTCATTTTCTCCTGATAAATATTTTCAAACACATATTTTTTTAATTTAATTTCACAATGGTTATGGAATAAACATGATGTCACATGTCTGTGAGAGAAAAAATAACTTTTGATATTCGTTTTTTTTTTCATTGTGCAAAGAAGTCAATTTCTCCAAATAAATATCTTCAAACACATATTTATTCCTGTTTTTCGACAATGGTTGTGGAATGAACATGGTCTGTCCTCCCACACATGATGTCAAATGACATATTTAGATTTACATTCTTTACTCTTTTTCACATTTTTGAAATAAGACTTTGGTCATATGTGCCATTTCTTGTCCAAAGAAATACATTTCTCCACATTGAAATACATTTTTATTCATTTTTTTATTTATTTACTATGGTTATTATAGGCTTTATTCTGACCCTACACACTTTCTGTAATTATTAAAGGAATTATTAAAGTAAACTCAAATAAATATTATGTAAATATCATCATGTCAACAAAGGAATTATAAGAAAATGTGTTTCAGGTATTAAATTATTTTATGAAAAATGTGTTTGACTGAAGAAATAGGACATTACATAGGATCCAGACATAACCCTATTTTTTACACCACCAGGATAGTAGCCATTTTTTTTTAGCATGTTTACACTTTTATGTTCTCCACAGAATGATTCGAAGAACGAACAGACTGGGAGAGATGCCTGGTGGAGAGAAAGTCTGAAAGTAGGCTGCTCCTAATCCTTTCCTCTTCCTCTCTCTTTCCCGATCTCACACTTCCAATTCCACAATGACATTCCAAACTGTTAAAAGTTAAAAGTTCCTTCTCGGAGCAAAAATTGGAAGCTAAGAACTCCCAAGCCTTCTTTTAATCACAAAAACATCAGCACATGCTTTGCAGAACTAACCTGTGGATCCCCCTCTCACCTTCTGGTTATATAGCACCTTTATCCAAAGCGCTGTACAATTGCTGCTTCTCATTCACCCATTCATACACACACTCACACACTGACGATGATTGGCTGCCATGCAAGGCGCCAACCAGCTCGTCAGGAGCATTTTGGGGTTAGGTGTCTTGCTCAGGGACACTTCGACACAGCCCGGGCGGGGGATCGAACCGGCAACCCTCCGACTGCCAGACGACTGCTCTTACTGCCTGAGCCATGTCGCCCCTGACGATGTTTGAAGGAGTAGGGACATTCCATTTCCCTAATTCACATTTTCCCGGCCTTCGTTTCTCTTTCTTGTCACTTTTCCTAGCCTCTCCCAGACGGGTGGAGCTCGGAGTAGCAAACAGAGCTAGAAAAAGAAAAAAAGACGAGAAAAATAAGCAATATGAATGAGCCCCACAGTTTATATCATTGAACCCACTGCTACACATCAACAACCAGGCTAATCCTCGCCTTTGCAGGACTCTCCCAACCCAGGTTGCTACCACATCCGTGGCTTCCTGGAAGAGGCGGCACTGAACCCGGTTCGGCTGACGTATGGGTTCCAGGGAACAGGCAGGAACGTGCCCCTCCGGTGCGTCCGCAAGGGGGATCTGCTGCTGCCGGGAGCCTACAGCTACACTGACTCCACCCAGAAGGCCCTTCAAAGGCCGGCTTCCTGCTCCTTCAAGAACTGCCCCCGGCCCGAGAGCTTCACCATGGGTGTCCGAGACAAGGTCGGTTGGGACGATGCGTTTTGCGTAGGCTGGATGGTGCCAGTTTGGACATAGCCGTTGGGAGTTTCCATCTCTGTTATAGTGATAGGCGAATGGGACAGAGTCCCTGACAGTGTGTCACTGATTTTAACCGATCACGTTTTTGTGGAGGGTAGTCTTTTTGATGATTGGGCACTCACTCAAGGTCCACACAGTTTTGTGATCATGAAATGTCCCTTTCCGCGATCTTGCCTGCGAATCAAGCTTAGCAGTCGCCCATTATCAACAGCAATAATCCTTCAAGAAGGTGTACTGGAAATGTTGGAAGGCAACAAATGTAAGAAAATGTGTGTGCCCTCTAGATAAGAATTTCATTGAAGGGGCTTGGAAGCCAACCCTGATCTGATCTGAGAAGATTTGATTTGCACACATTCTTAATTTACTGTCAAATGAAACTTGTGCCATTCCATTATCAAGAAACATTACATTTTCAGATGTTTATTAACTGTGATGCTGACTCTCCAGATGTTGACATTCAGAATTCTGCAGGAGAGTGAGGACCCACCTGAAGCCCCCAAGACTACGCTGTCTAACAGTTGTTCAGATTATTAACTCCTCTGTTTCCGCACCAGGATGTAAACATCTCACCCTGGCACTATGACTTAATGGAGAAACCCATTCCCAAGTCACCCTGCAAGTAAGTAGTCACTGGAGTATCTGGAGCAGTTGAGTCACTGAGTCACTCTCTGCGTTTGAGCATTCAGTCTCCCTTCCCTTTCCTGTAACCCGTAAGAAATATTCTCTCGGAGGGTCAGTTTTAACCATGTGTTGGATCTCCTTTTCTCTGCCCAACCACTAACGGTTCTTTTGGCTCCTCCCTTTTTTTATATTTTCTATTTTTAATGTTCCTTCCTCCTTTTCTGTTCCCCCTCAACTTCTCAATTTGTCTTTTTTCTACTCTGCTTTCCTCAACTGTCTACCCCTCTTGTCTTGGGGCACGTTCCAATCACTTATTTTCCTCCTCTTTTGTCTTTTTCTTGCTCCTAACCTGGAAATCGAGGTTTGCCATCTTTAAGGACATTTCGACCCGTTAAATGTTCCTTCTAGGAGCCAGACGTAGAAGCTAAGAACTCCAGAACTTTCCTGTCTCATGAGGAAAGACGAGTGCATTCTTTGCAGAAGTAGTTTTTCCTAAAGCATGACATATAATGATCGACCTGTAGATCCACCTCTCCCCATCTGCCACGTCTGTAACTGACATGGCTTCGAACTGACGTTGGAAGGAGCGAGGACATTCCCATTGCCTAATTCACATTTTCTCAGCTTCCCCATCTTTACTCTTTTTTCTTTCATCTTTTCCCAGCCTCTCCCGATGGGTGGAGCTAGGGGCAAGAAAAGGAGAAAGCAAAAGGAAAAAAGTGGAGAAAAATAAGGGATTTGATCGAGCCCTTGTTCTTCCACATTCTTCTCCTCGCCTCTGAGTGCCCCCCCCTAATGGTGTTCCTCCTCTCCTTCTTCTTCTCTTCTTTCAGACATGTGATGTTCCGCTCAATGGTTCCCCGCCAGACCTTTCTCCCTGTGAGTACTTCTTGTCCGTCAACTTAGCTTCAGCATGAAACAGGATGAGAACACAACGAGCGATGAACTCAACATAGCTCAGTGCCTCCGGGAAAATACAGTCAGGGTTTTATTTTGGTCATCTTACAAAGAGGACCACCGGGGTCTCTTTGAAACAGTCGAACGTTAAGTGGGTGCCTCTGAGCCCGGGGAACATTAATTGTATCCATTGTGTATCGCGCATGAGGTGCTTTTAAACTTTCACGCGCTAATTACACGTTGCAGTCGCTTTACACAAGCACTATATTTATCTGTTCAGGAGGCATCACAGCAGGGCCTTAGAGAGTGGCACTTGTAGTGGCATCGAAGCCGTTCTTGTTGGTACACAGTGGAGACAGAATTCCCGCCATTCCTGAACGTGTTGGCCTCTGCACCCTGACGAGTCAGCCCACTGTGCTGACGTTAATGAGACCGTCTTCCTCTTCCGCCTCTTGTGCAGTCATCTAGAGGAGGGGTGTCAAACTCCAGTCCTGAAGGGCCTGCTGGTTTTCATTACATTACATTACATTACATTACATTACATTAAATTGTTGGCATTTGGCAGACGCTCTTATCCAGAGCGACGTACAGTTGATTAGACTAAGCAGGAGACAATCCTCCCCTGGAGCAATGCAGGGTTAAGGGCCTTGCTCAAGGGCCCAACGGCTGTGCGGATCTTATTGTGGCTACTCTGGGATTAGAACCACCGACCTTGCATGTCCCAATCATTTACCTTAACCGCTACGCTACAGGCCGCCTGTTTCAGCACGAGAGATACATTTCAAAGCCTTTCATTGGCTTAATGAGTCCACACACCTTGTTGTCAAGGCCTTAATTGGCTGCTGATTGAAAGGAAACCACAAACGCCTGTAGACACTGCGGCCCTCCAGGACTGGAGTCTGACACCCCTGATCGAGAGTAACTCTTCGCCCACGGTGATTGGCCGCTGATGATTGCAGAGGTGGGACAGGTCGACGTTGACCTATTGCTTGAGCCGGTGCCCTACTGGATGGTGACAGGGGGGTCTTTTTTAGGTTTTGTTTTTAAGGTCCTCTGGCAGTCATGCAGCACTGTAAAACTATTGTCAGCCGGCTCAACTTGATTCAGATCCATCACCGTAAAAAACAGGAATGGCACAGCTGCTGGCCTCTTGAAGATGCCAAAGCTAAGCAATGATGCGGCCTGTTGTTGCCCTGCTCTTTCTCCCCCATTCTCATTCTAATTTAATACGATGTCTCTACATCCCAGGGACAAGCTATGCCCTGGATTTTCTTGTCTTTTTTCTTTTCTTTTTTTTCTGAGCAGTCGCATACAACCAAAAACAAATATTTAATTTACTGTGAATTTATATCTCTGAATAATTTATGTCACTTCTCTGTTAACCCTTCCCCGCCAAACCATTACATTCATGCAATGTTGCTGCGGCATTGATTAAATGTTCCTACAAGGAGCCAGCATCCCTATGAAAGATTGCTACCCATTCAGGTGTCTCCAGGCCCGTTCCCTGCACCTCTTCCGAATTGTGCCTCTCTGAACACATTGCCCCGCCCAAATTCAAGTCCATTCGAGTGCAACCCACCCCGGCTAAGTTGCTACTCACCCATATTCCAGCCAATCACACTGCACCTCTAAATTTAAATCTATGCAAAGGTAAAGGCAAATGGGTTATTGGCACTGGACATACATAACATAATGGTGAGAACGGGCCATTCAGCCCAGTAATGCTCACATTTTCCTACAACTAAAGTGTACCTACTGCTTAGTTTGCCGAAAAGCTAAATGGTATCTAGTACCATATCAAACCTGGGCTTGAAAACCCCCCAGTGTTTCTGCCTCCACTAGGAGCACTACATGTCCTGGGCAAGCTATTCCACACAGTGACCATTCTGTGTGTGGGAAAGCACACCCTGATATCTGCGTGGAATTTAACCTTTGCCCATTGACATTCATTCAGGTGGTGCTCTTGTGGCCTTTCTCATGTTGTGGTCAGTCACTGTTATTAAAGTGACCGGTTTAAAGAGAAGCAGCTGAACCGATAACCTAGCGCGGCGCGGAGATACTCCGCCGATCGTGCCGCGTATTATTGGAAACAAAGCCACGAGACCCCTGCCCAGCACATTCTGTTAAGTCCTATAATTAACGGGAAAGGGCAATGGTCATGCCAGCACTTTGGAGCGGGGGGGAGAGGGGGGAGGGGGGCTAGGCGGACCTCGCCCCGAGAGAGAGGATCACACGTGCAGCAGGATGGCACAGGAAACAGGAAGTGGCCTGGCAGCGGTAGGGGGGGTGCGTGCCTGTGGACTGGGGGAGTGTGGGAGTACGTGCCTGACGGACTTCCCGCGAAATACACCTGAATTAACACCTCCTCCGGAGCTCAGCACTCACCCACTGCTGCCGGGAGTCTGAGGGGATCAAGTGATCCAGAGCCTGGAATCGAATGGCATGTAACGTTAGTAGCCAGCTTTGCATGGGCACTGTAATGGCATATGAGCATGTTTCTCTCCTGCCCTCTTTCTCTCCCTTTCTCTCTGTCTCTCTCCCTGTTGCACTCTTTGTCATAATAATCTTGAGTGTTACGATAAAGTTATTTTTCTTTCTCTCTCTTTCTCTCTCTCTCTCTCTCTCTTTTCTAGAAAGGAAATTGAGGTGAGAAACTTGTGTGCACCATTCCGGGCAGAATACCCACAAAACCCAGCACCGGGGGGGGGGGGGGTGTTTGTGGGAGGGGAGAGGAAGGTGACTAAAGGAGGCTGGAGAAAAACATAGTGTGTTATTGCCAAAGAGAAAGCAAAAATAATACTCAGAATTTATCAGCATGTATCACAACCATCAGCAATGTGTAGCAGCTCTCTGCCAGCCATTTTGTTTCCAAAATCAGAATGTTTCCTAAGTATCAATCTCTATGTGAAGGCACTTTAGTCTGGGCTCAGCAAAGGGCCCAGGCCTGGTGGGTTTGTAGGTTCAATTCCCATGTAGGGCAATGCCACCGTACTCTTAACCCGAAGAGCTCTGTCAAATATCCAGATGGATACATTGATAATGTGCATAAACGTAAACCATGCCAGCTCAGTCGGTGTCTGTTCAGCGAGGGATTAACATAATGGACGGTATGTGACGGAGATAGTGATCTGACATCACCGGGGTGAAACTCAGAGCGAGGTGGACTGAGTCAACGTGGCCTTTTCAGAAACGGGAGGCATCGCCAGTCCCCAGACGGTGGGAGGAAGGCCTGCCACTCAAAGCTGCTGGGTTCTGATTCGTAACGTTACATTACATTACATTACATTACATTACATTACGTGCCATTTAGCAGACGCTCTTATCCAGAGCGACGTACAACAAAGTGCAAATCAATCACAAGAACAAGTGCAAAAGTAGACCTGAGAGGACAGTACAGTTCCGAGTCCGAGTGTAAACATACAGAAATTCAGAACCCTTGAAGAGTACAATCAGCTTTCAAACTAGCATACCACTGTTGGCAGCTAGAATACAACAACAGTCAATAAAACAACAATACCTATACAAGTAACGATATCTATACATAAGTGCCATTACGGTCTAAGGCTAATCACAGTGATTGTGAGTTGGGGAGGGAAAGGTGTAGCCTGAAGAGATGGGTCTTCAGTCTGCGCTTGAAGGAGGTCAGAGACTCTGCCGTTCTGACATTCACTGGGAGGTCATTCCACCACCGTGGGACCAGGACAGACAGCAGTCGTGAGCGTGAAGTGCAGGTGTGGCGAGGGGGAGGCGCCAGAGGGCACGAAGTGGCAGAACGGAGGAGTCTTGTTGGTGTATAGGTATAGGTAACGTTAGCCGTGTCAATCCTTCTACAGGTGCCTCCGCGCTCGACTGAAATTAAAGTTGCTTCTCGCTGCTCTTCGCCATTTTAAGCTGGATAACGTATGCAGTCTATACGTGAGTCAAGCTGATGACTGGCTCAGTGCATTCGAAAATGAATCCTGTGCGAGAGCGAGACAGAGACAGAGAGAGAGAGACTCCAAGAACTCCTTAAACAAGATAAAAACCAGAAGAAGAAAAAATGTCACTCAGAATAATACTCGCATAGAGACAAAGGGACTGAGGAACGTTCACAGAACCACTTAATCTCAGTAGGCTTAGAGGGGTCTGTCAGTGTAGATAAGTGGGGCATCCAAGCTGCACTTGAAGCAGATGAACTCTGTGTGTTTAAGAGTATACTGTATTTCTGCCTAATTCCTGCACAGAACTCACAGCAGGTGGACAGTGTGGGCTGTGTTTCCTGAAAGCTACCGGGTGTGGGTGCAGCAAACTATTCCAGGAGTAACCCACAAACCACTTCCCCCATACCTCTCTGATGAAGTCATGTGGCTGATTACCCCCCCCCCCCCCCCCCCTTAATTCCCATCCCACTCCCCTCAACTCTTTGGCAGGTTGCTTATTTCCATGGCAACCATGCGAGAAAACAAGGGATACTTAAAAAAAAAAATTGAAATCATCGGGACGAGTGCGGTAGCCAAAGACATGCAGGTTAGGGACTACAGAGGAAAATTCGCTCATTAGCCAACTCTGGCTCATTTACATTGATGTGGAAACCGAAAATGTTGATTAATGTGAACTCCCTTTGTAAATAAAAAAAAGAAGTAGACTGAGATGTCTCTCAGTGTCCCTCAGTGCCAAAAGCCCCGCTGGTCTCTGGGCTGTGCTGGAGAGATAACAGGTCTGATGTCAAATCCGCCCAGAGCAGCCCTGTTAATATGGCCCGTGCATGTGATGTGCGGGGCTGCTTAGGGAAGTCACCGCTGCAGTAAACGGGGGAAGGTTGCCGCATCCGAGCGTTCGCTGTTTATTGATGCCATCTGTCAATGGCCGCCCTCTGCTTCCTGCCGCTCCTCCAGCACTAATGGCGTTCCAGAGCTGAGGTCACATCCTGTTTTCCACGGGAGATCAAGGTCCCGGGGCGAGAGGCATTTCCACTCTCTCACTGGGGTCAGCCGAGGGCACGGCGCCCCCGCCCATACGTCGGGCCGAGAACCACGTCTTTCCTTTTTTACCGTCTGCGGTTGTGTGGGAGGGGCGCTGTGGCACAGACCCAGGCTGCAGTGGTCCCACGATGCAACCTGGCAACAACAGGTTTGGTTTTGTAAATAGACAGGCTTATACCTGAATGTCACAATTTACTTTTCAAGCTTAAATCTGAAATAAAAATAAAATTATAGTTGTTGTGCAAAAAGAAAAAGGTACAAATATTTCGGAAGCAGACAAACTTGAGCTCTCCTCTGCAGCATGTGATGTCACTGCGGGCTTTTTTCACACCGCAGAGGACAAGTTAAGATCAAATAAACATCAGTCTGACGTAGACACCGCATGTGTAGATCAGCAGGTGAACCACAAGTACCTGATCGACTAGCAAGGGTACTGCTGCGCAGTGAAACAGCATCACCCAGGCCAGGTGAAACCCTCCCTCCCTGGTGACAGCTCTACTTCACCCAGTGCGGTTCCTGGCCACAGTCGGCCCCGGCGTGGCCTGGATTTGACATCGGACCCTGGGGCTCATCCGTGCACTGGAACCCGCCGTACTGACAAGCTTCTTCAGCAACTGATAATGTCTTTGCCCTGTCATTTCCTGTTTCTCTCCCCAGAGAGAAGGACCGGCACCGGGCCAATACGAGGTAAAGGAACGACGCACCAGCGCCGTGACTTCCTCCTTCAGGTCTACGGTGCCCCGCCTACACAGCGTGCGCTCCGTGAGTAAAGCGGAGACCGGGGGGGGGGCGCCTGTAGCGTAGCGGTTAAGGTGCAGGACTGGGACACGCAAGGTCGGCGGTTCTAATCCCGGTGTAGCCACAATAAGATCCGCACAGCCGTCGTTGGGCCCTTGAGCAAGGCCCCTTAACCCTGCACTGCTCCAGGGGAGGATTGTCTCCTGCTTGGTCTAATCAACTGTACGTCGCTCTGGATAAGAGCGTCTGCCACTAATGTGATGTAATGCAGCGAGCGCGGTGTTTCTACGCCCTCGCCGTCTCGACTGGCAGGCTGTGCGGGGGGTCGGCTGCCGGCGTCAGGGCTGTCAGTGAAGCCACAGGCGATGATGCACAAAGGATATTCAGTTCATCATTAAATTTAATCATTTCCGAGTTTTCCCCCTAGCACACAGAGATGGATGTTTCTATTTCCCAAGAAATGCTTGGATGTAAAAAAATAGGGGCACCCTCGTTTGGAAACTGCTCAAACGTTTATCATTGGTACATCCACCATGGTATGCAACTGACTCTGTGTCTTCTTCCTTGTGCATGTGACTGCCATTAATGTAATGTAATGGAGACTAATCGACCAATCAGATCCATCATATCGCACTGGATGTGGTCTATCTTGGCAGGCGTGATCCAAGGCTTTGATAGTCAGTGATATAATTTACAGCCCTTGATAGATACTTTTGCCGTTAGAGAAGTTAGAGCCGTTGGCCTATTTCTAACCGGGGATTCAGGCTTCCGCGGCTGTTTTAAAATAGAAGTCAAGCTGAAACAGCAGCTGCATGTTATGAGTCATATTTCAGGTCAAAGCCTTCAGTCTGGGCTCTAACCAAGATCGCTCACATAAATCACATATTCTGCAATACGCTGTAAATATGTGGACTTATAGGTAGAAAATATTATCTACACATACTGTAAGTACATAATAAGTTGTGTATACATTTAATAATAATAATGATAATAAAATGTATTTCAATATATGTATTGCAGTATACTCTATTTGTATAAGGTAAAGTCTTTATTAGGTAGACCTATACACCATTCTGTTCATAAAAATATTTAATCAGCCGATCATGGGACAGCAACTAAATGCATATAAGCATGCAGACGTGATCAAGAGGTTCAGACCAACTGTGATCTATGTGACTTTGACCATGGAATGATTGTTGGTGCCAGACAGGGAGGCTTGAGTATCTCAGAAATTGCTGATCTCCTGGGATTTCCATACACAACAGTCTCTAGACTTTGCAGAGAATGGTGTGAAAAACAAAAAAAAACATCCAGTCAGCAGCTGTTCCATGGGCAATGAGAGAGGTCAGAGGAGAAGGGCCGGAGTAGTCCGGACAACTGAGTTGCTTTGGATAAAAGCATCAGCGAACTGTACACGGCTGCTGTGTGTTTACCTATGTCTCAACTCTGCTTCCAACTTCAGTTGGAAATTAGATTAATACTGTGAATGTGTTCATGCTCTCTCTCACCTGTGTCTGGACTGTGTTAACCTGGGCCCTGACCTGTGTGTAACGCGTCGTCTGTGTTCTGGCAGAGGACACCTGGCCCTGGGACGTATGAGAGATTCAGGTGGAGGGGCCCACGGCCTGGAACAGAGGGCAGCGCGGATCGCGCGTACAGCCTTTTCTTCCGCAACGTCTGAGAGACACATCGTAAGAAGAAGAGGAGACTTCTTCGGTGGAAAAATGCACAATGCAATTCATCCTCTGCTTTGTTTCCTCACGATACTCAAACATATGTTCGCCTACTGATTGTGAGCTCAAACGCACCCTCACACGGTCACTCGCTCAACTATGGTGCTGAGAAAGTTTTTGTATTTTAAGTGAAATAATTAACAATCAACACACAAACCCTACACATACCCAAACACGTGCATCCATGTACCCACACATACCCATACACGTACCCACGTTACTTGCACAGACATGCATGAATACAGATGTGTAAAAACACACACACACACGCACGAACACGCGCGCACACACACACACACACACACACACACACACACACAAACTTCTGCAAACCTCCAACCAGTCTCTAACCTTTGCAGTCAGTTAATGTTGCCACAACCTCACAACTTTTAAAATATAGCCTTAAACAAAGCAGTCTCGCTCACTCCGCTTTCTAACTATATCATCTTGCGCTCTTCCCACAGCTCTCCTGCAGACTGTTAGACCCCATTATTGTCATTGTCATAAACCAATGAAAGAGAACGCCCCTCCTTCACGTATCTGAGTCTCAGGCATAATGCCTCCGGCCGTGGGCTCCGCGATAATGTAGTCAGCAAACACAATCGCGCATTAGGACATCAAAAGGCTGTTTGATCGCGGCAGGGCTACACACGCGTATTCGACGGGGAAAGCAAGCCGAAGCCATGAACCATACAAGACAGAGGTTAAAGAGCTACACTGACTAATGCTGCACCAGGGGGGGGGGGGATTACGTGTGATGTTTCAGCGGTAGATGGTGCTTACACTGCTTATCACGGACCCATTGAGGCCTAAAATAATTGCGTTTGCACCGAGGGGTGAATGTATGGCCGCACAATGATTAATTGAGTGGCTCCCCGGAGTTTGTTGTTGCGTCGCCGTAGCTTGGCTACTCCGGGAATTACGGCACGCTCACATACCGCACCTGTCTGCCACGTCTTATACCGCACCTGTTTTTCCCTACCTTTGTACTCGCTGTCGAAGAACGGACGCGTTGAACAATGCGTATTGTGTGTCTCGCCATACGTCTGTTTCTGTGCTTGCAGATTAGTTTTTATGTGGCTATGCAATCATGTTTTCTGCGAGTGGCTTTGTGAACGGCTTAGCATTTCTGATTAATAATCTTGTTTGTGTGTGTGCAATAAGAAAATGAGCTGACGATAATGGAAAATACCATAAAAGGATATATGGTTAATTATGGCCATGTGACTCTTGTCCTTGCTCTGAAATGAGACGGGTCGTGGTGGGGTGGGGGTGTGCGGGGGGGGGGCATATCTGGACATGTATGTTCGCTGCATGTAGTATGTGTACGTGCGTATGGGCACAGACATGCTGGCCTGATCAGCCTGGCTTCTCCCTCTGGAAACCAGAGCCATGCTGACATACCTCTCGCGCAGACACACTCACACACACACACACACACACACACACACACACACGCATACACACACACACACACACACACACACACACTCACTCAGACACACACACACACACACACGCATACACACACACACACGCACACACACACAAGCACACGCGCACACACACAGCTATAAACAGCCAGGCTGAGCAGACACGTCATGGCCGCCTGCCCCCCCCCCACCCCGACCCATCAGTGATGTACCACAGCCATGACCCTGCAGCCTAGTGGCTAAGGTGCATGACTGGGACCCGGAAGGTTGGTGGATCAAGCCCCAGTGTAGCCACGATAAGATCCATGCAGCTGTTGGGTCCAAGAGCAAGGCCCTTAACCCTGCATAGCTCCGGGGGGGGGGGGAGATTTTCCCTTGCTTCGTCTAATCAACTGCAAGTCACTTTGGAGAAAAGCGTCAGATAAATAACTGTAATGTAATGAAATCAGCCATCAGCACTACCGCTGTCAGGGGGGAGACTCATATCCCAGAGTTCCTCTCTGGGCGTGCTGTGTCACAGACTGTGATTATCCAGATATGAGACCTGTTAATAACTTCTGGACCTCAGAGAAGGAATGTAATAACCTGGAGGCAGAGGAAAGCAATCTGACACTATGACAATGCGCCACAGCTGATGAAACACAGATATCAGTCTATATTTATTAACTTTTGTACATTATTTATTTATATATTTTTGGGGGAGTATACTTTTTTTTCTTCACTTTCTAAGTGAACTTCAGTCTGCCAAGACCCACAAGAAAAGCAAAAACAGCAGCACCCCCGGGGGGGGGAGAACAATACAGTGAGCTCACTGTCGTGCCTGGAAGTGTAACTTTCTAGAAGCCTGCGCTTCAGAGCCCCAGAGTGACGCACTGCCAGACAAATATCACCTCGGCGTTGAAAAGCATTAAGAGGAGTAACTGCCAAGCCCCCCCACCCCCCACCCTCCGCCCCCTACCCAAACAGGTGACATCATCTCTGTATCATTCCGCCTCTGTCGCCCTTAGTAACGCCGTTGTCAGGGTGCAGAGGATTGACCTGCGTTGACCTCCCTCGGCGGTCATCTCCACCGCGACTGCGGGAGGAACTCAGCCGGGCTGACCCCGGCTTTAGATTTCATGGGCTGGGTGGTCTTCGCTTATTTGCACAGGTTTGCGAGCCCGCTATTCTGGTGCCGCGGAGACGGGAAGAGCCAGGAGCGGCGCGGCGTGGAATGTCTCCCCGTCGGGAGCGATTCGGGAAAAGCGGAGAGTGTGCGAGAATCCGTAATGGGAGATCTGACATTTGTGGGCGGCTTATTTGCATTCAGACTGACGGATGACCGATCTGAGCAAGGTGGGATAATGTTAAGTGTCTGTCTGTGAAAGTGAGGAGGGGGGTGGGGGGCAGGCCTTGCACTATGCTAGCTCCTGGATGAGCGTGTGTGTGTGCGTGTGTGTGTGCGCGCGTGCATGTACGTGTGAGTTAGGTTGGTGTACGTGCGTGTCTACACGCACTCTGTGCTTGTGTGTGTGTGCATGCATTTCAACGTGTGCATTCATTATGTGTCTGGACTATTTTGTGCATGTTAGTGGCTGCGACTGCACGTATTTGTACGTACGGGTTTGCGTGTGTACTGTATGTATGCATACGAGTCTACTGCATGTGTGAGTGAGTAGATGAGTCTGTGTGCTTCGCTGATCCCGCTGAGACCACATTTAGACAGGGAGCGCGCTAACCGTCTCTCCCCCCCCTCCCCGCCCAGCTGATCCAGGGTCAGCGCAAGTTCACACCGGTGAAGACACAGTGCGCCATCCAAGCCTGAGACAGCTGGCATGAGGCGGCTAGAGAGGACAGGGTTCTGTCATATAGGAGGACCAATGGGAGGGGAGACTCGTTGTGACATCATAATCGTTACATGCGGCATGTCCCAGATAGACAGCAGACCGTCGGCATTGGTCGACGATCTGCTCGGGGTCCCTGCATATTTCTGTTGCCAAGTGGACATTGTGACGTGTCACATTGTGATTGCCGTGGACCAGTAATCAGGCACTGGAAGCACAGCTATACAGAGTGTTGCTTGTGTCGAAACAGCTGCAGGCTGAAGTATTAATTTAATGTTCCGTTATGGAGAAAGAGTTGCCAGCACATACTGGATACACTCTAAGACTTTACCTGCAAACAGACGAAATTATATTGTCACAAACGGCTTTTCTTTTTAGGCAACAGTAGGGAAGTTCTGATCGTGTACTTTAAAAGTTAGCAATCAAAATGTCACGATATGTCAGTTATGTCACGATAACGTGACAGAGATATGCAAACCGCAGCCCTGGACCATTGCCATGCAACCATACGTGTCGCAGGTCACGGTTCCCAGAGACACCTCGGGTTTTAACGCTTTAAGTGGGGAGGCTACCTGATCGCGGACGGGAGCCCAGTTTGCGCTCCTCTCAGCCTGGACGGCTATTCAGATCTCAGGTCCACATGATACCGCGCTGAAGACCGCTGAAAATGGATGCCTTGCGGGGGGAGCATCTATGTTTCTGGGCATGACCTTTTCGCAGCGGAGTTAAATTTATCACCCGCGTGGGTGGGTGTCGTAGTCGCTGTGCCAGTTGATATAGTGCTGTGGCTGACACGTGGATGTTGACAGCGTTACTTTGTTAACGATGCAACGGGGACAGGGGATTAAAGTGCAGAGAGAGAAAGAGAGAGGGTGAGAGGGAGAGACAGAGAGAGAGGGATCGAGAGAGAGTGAGAGTGAGAGGGCGGGTGAGGAAAGGGAGAGAGACAAAAGGGTTGGACAGAGAGAGAGACAGACAGAGACAGAGAGGGAGATAGAGAGAGAGAGCGAGAGAGAAAGTGAGAAAGCGGGAAGATGATATTATTTACACTGCGAATACAGCTTTGGGGTTTTGCAGCGAATGGGAAATTGTGATTTATTCTTCAGCCGAGATGTTGTCTAGCGCATTTTCAGAACTGCGAATCAATGCCCCATCCTGCTAAAGCCTCACTCAGGCACAGGGGCAGGATAGCCGCACCTTAGTAACAGGGTTATGCTCAGCTGCATCACCCAGACCTGTCCACCAGGAAGGCCCGCTGTCCCAAGGCCTGTGTACAGAGAGGATACAGGGGCCACCGGAAGCTCACCTTCCACAACTGCACAAACATCACAGTGCAACCACTCAAATATTGAAATAAGACAATGACCATCACAGACATCTATCGAAGCTTTACCGATCATACACAACCAAAGCTTCCGCATCATCGGTGTCATTGATTCCTTAACTGCCGTGATCCAACGTCCCAAATTAAGGGCCTAGACTTGGCTGCACCTTATCTGTTCTGTCACTGTAGTCCAATGGGTGCACTCACTCACCGTGGTCAGATCACTCATCGTTCTTTCATAACCGGCAGGAGCAAAGCCGTGGTGTTCTCAGAGACCTAAGGGATGGCAGGCAGAGCAGCTGAGCGACCCAGTCTAGACCCAGTTAATTTAATCACAAACACAAGCTTCAATGGCTTTAAGTCCTTCCTCATATCCTCTTCCCCTCAGCCTAGCTGATTTTCTATTTCCGTTTTTACTGATTGCACTCCATCCTCCGATTGTGGCAAATAGACCATCCTACGGCTCTGTCCGATCGCAGAGTGGAATCCCACCCAGCGGACATGAAACGCGCAGAAAAATCAATACGATACAATGAAATTCAATACGATACAATATGGCTTCATTTGAACCCCAAGTGGGCTAATTCAATTTGGGCCGAGCAAGAACAAATTTGACATCTTACTAGATCAATTTCACCGTCGAATGTACTGTATATACCCATTTATATACGCAAGGATATATAACTGTCACTTTAAACAGATCATCTCACTCGATTCGGGTTGGGAGGTATACGGTACTGTAAGTGCTACACGCTGGACTGACAGCATTGCCTTGGGCTGATATTCTGTAATGTTGATAAGAGGCGGGCTGTTGTTGTTGACTACTCGGATTTCTGTGGGAACAAAGGAGGCTTTCCTCCATTTTGTTTGCCGCCGGGGCATTGAAAATATTGTGGTGAAGGAAGCGTTTCCACCTCAGGGCGTGTGGTCATGAGTACTCCTACTCAAAGCTGACATTTATCTGAGGTGAGCTGGCATACAGGTAAGCCACAAACACTGCCCTGCTGAAAAAAAAAAAATCTGCTCAAGCTCGGTTTTGAAACAGCTGGTTCAGACCGGCTCTCAGCTCGACATGGTTTAGCCGTTTGATCAGTTTCGACCAGCTCCCTGCTCAACATAGTTTTTTTTTGTCAAGCTGTGTTTTGAAACAGCAGGTAGCCGGTCATTTCAAGCTGGTCATCGCTGGACTTTACAAGCAGCAGTGACTATCGGCAACAGTGACTATCAGCGTTCCCTATATTACTGTAACACAGGATTGATTGATCGATGCATCTCTATGCCAAGCAGGTGCAACCACAGTGACCTACACGTCTAACATTATACATTACCACATGTAGCGCATACACTCAAATGCGGCCGTCCCCATTACCGATCTGGCTGTGTTCTCTGGCCTCTGACATTTCAGCTTCCCTTAAAGAGCACAGGATGTATGCACTGTGCCTTTCAAAGCCCCACTGGCCGTTGATTACCTGGAGAAATGGATTCTGCTTTCTCCATAACTACAGCAGAAACGGCACAACGGTGCAGCGCATGGTGAAATGGGCAGAGTCCCCAGAGCACAGCCCCCCTGAGATCTGCTTTCTGCACCGTGTGTATGCAGCCATGTAGCAAGACATCAATTGTTGAGGAAGTGTAAAATAGCATAACTGTAAGACAGAAGCGGTAGTGAAGCATGGGTTTCTTGGGCTGTGAGCTTCATCTGTGATTTCCGACGGCAGATTTGCACCACAGGACTAGAATCAGGCCAGCCAGAGGACATGTGGGTGTGTGTGTATTTATATGAGTGTGTGTGTGTGTGTGAGTGCAGTGTGTGCACTGTGTGTGTGTGTGTGTGTTTGTGTGCATGACTGTGTGTGTGTGTGTGTGTGTGTGTGTGTGTGAGAGAGAGAGAGTGTGTTTGTGTGCACTGTGTGTGTGTGCATGACTGTGTGTATGCACCGTGTGTGTGTGTGCAGGACTGTGTGTGTATGTACCGTGTGTGCGTGTGTGTGTGTTTGTGTGTAGGACTGTGTGTGTGTGTGTGTGTGTTTGTGTGCATGACTGTGTGTGTGTGTGTGTGTGTGTGTGTGTGTGTGTGTGTGTGTGCAGGACTGTGTGTGTGTGTTTGTGTGCAGGACTGTGTGTGTGTGTGTGTGTGTGTGTTTGTGTGCAGGACTGTGTGTGTGTGTGTGTGTGTGCAGAACTGTGTGTGTGTGTGTGTGTGTGTTTGTGTGCAGGACTGTGTGTGTATGTGTGTGTTTGTGTGCAGGACTGTGTGTGTGTGTGTGTTTGTGTGCAGGACTGTGTGTGTGTGTGTGTGTGTGTGTGTTTGTGTGCAGGACTGTGTGTGTGTGTGTGTGTGTGGGCCCTGCATTGAGTAGGGCTGCTCCACCCTGGGATTTGACATACTTTGATTTATCTGAATGTTCAGTCAGAACCAACTGCGCTCCCAATTATACTGCAAGTGAGAGGAAGGAGGAAGGGTGGAAAACGCATCGATGGAGTCAAAGGTCGAGCTAGAATCAGAGGAGCTTCATCGGCGCAGAAGACTGAATCAGGGGGACTCAATTAGTTTTAGCACAAGGGACCACTGGGGGCAATTGACGTTTCTGGGACCAAGATAAATCGGATTACACAGCAGTGACGAGTTCAATGAAACAATGCATTCATTTATTTATAGTGGTTTTCTTGTCAGTGATTCTGTGTTTCGTGCGCTGGGAATACGTGTCCCTTATCTTATCCGTGGTGTTTCTGAGCGCACTAAAGCTGCTAGCGTTAGCACCTATATAAATAACACATACGGGAGTGCAGTATTAACACTTCTGAGCTCCTGCATCAGTAATGTTAAATATACCATGAAGACGTGGAATAAGCAACTCAGAAATCCTGCATTGAACCACTGACATCAGAACTGATTTCTAAAAGATAAGAAACATGGGAAAATCAAAGCGTATCTGCAGGATTGCCTGTGTGGGACACATCGCCAAGGAGATGTAACAGTCACATATGAGAGAGGAAGGAAGTGTGTGAGCTCGGATAGGTCACATGACCATCAGCAGCCATTAATATTTTCATGGCCTCATCATCAGTCTCTTGGTAATGATATATAGACACTAAATAATACAAACACACATGCACACACATGCACACAAACGCACAGACATGCACACACAGACACACACAGTGTGTGTTTTTGTGGAAATCCTTGAATTTTTTGTTAACCGTGAGTCTCTAAAGAGCCAGCAGAAAATTAAAGATAGATTGTATGTTACCTGGCAACAGTTAAATCATTCTGCCGGAACATTCGCCTGTTGATACTTGGCCAACCTTGACCGATCAAGCCATGGCTCTCATCAAAATAGATAAGATGTAATCCTGATGTCATGACTAATTCAGTTTTTCACAAGGACTCCTGTGTTTCCGTCATGTTCAGTGGAAATTAGGCCACGAGAATGCCACAAGAAACCAGGAAACAAAATAATTAAAGACTGGTGATAACTAATAATGGTGGTCTAACTAATAATCTTTTTTCTTTCCTAATCTACATTAAGAAACTTCCAGTAGTTACCCACAAGTGATGCATAGTTAGAATATCCTTTTAATGGAAAAAAATGTCTTGCTTATCCAACAGGCTAGTTAGTTAGTTAACTAATAGCCACATTCACTTTCAGCACAACCGTCTGACTGATGGCTTGATCGGTCATACAGAGGAGGCGAATGCACTGTGTGGAAACTAAATGTGTCATAACACAAACTGTGTATATTCTACCTCAGTCCTCCCTCCTGATTTCCCCCGCCCCTCCTTTCTCATATCCCTATCCTTGTCTAACACCCTCAAAAAAAAAATGATGAAGACTATATGTTTAGAACAGCATTCCATGCGTATTTTCCTAGTTCTGGATGTGATGCTTTGACTTGTGGTACAACCTATGCACCCGTAAATCACTTTGGATTAAAAGCGTCTGCCAAATAACAAAAATGTAAAAATGTAGGAGGGTCAGCCAAAACCCGTTAGCCGCAGCATCTTCCTTAGTGCTCTACATCACGTCACCCTAAATTCTTAGCCAGTGTGGCACCACAGCGACATTGGGAAAGCTTAAAAGTGCTTGAAGGGTTCTTGCCTCTACCTCCAGAAGACATTGCACTGCTTCTCATTGAACCCCACTTTGATTGAACTCACGTGGCTTTCCCCGGCAGGAGATACTGAAGGATCATTCACAAATTATACATTTCGCGCCAAACTGTGCCATGGCATCATCCCGGTATGTCGAGATGAACATCGGGGGGGATCAATACACCAATGTCTGATGCTCTATCTGTCATCGGATGTAATCCAAAACCCCCTCATCCTGTCTGTTCAATCCTGGTCGCATGTGGGATCGGTAGTACAGAGACAGCAATGAAAGTGGAGGAGATATTCTGTGCGTAATTGGAGGGGAATTAGGTGGCCCTTGGCCTGATGTACTTGGCTTTGCAGAAGAAGACCTCTGTCTCCTTGGTGAGAATCAATCAGGGTCCGGTTATTGTGCCAATGGTCCTGGTAATCCTCAAATCCAGGGTTTTTTCTAGCTCGCGGTCTAATCTCAAACATATGCTCCTCAACAATGATTAAAACGCCATTCTTCTCAGATAGCCTCTATCTACTGAAGTGGATAATGCTTGTGCAAGCATGCACACACGTGTACACACTCGGTCTCTCTCTCTCTCTCTCACATACACACACACTTTGGCAACACGTATATGGAAATATGCCATGGCAATAAAGCATCTTTGAAATGAATTGAGAGAGAGTGAGAGAGAGTGAGTGAGTGAGAGAGAGAGAGAGAGAGAGAGAGAGAGATCTCAAAGACATTACCTCTTTTTATCCAAATGGTAAAAGAAATAGGCCTGCAGTGAACATGATTTGGGAAGCAAGCCAGGACCGCCATTAAGAGCCTAAAAAGCCCCCTTATGAGCCTCTACAGGCATTCATATTAACATCTCCGTTCTCAGATGGACTTTTCATTGAGTGAATCACCTTTCTAAAGGAGAGAATGAGTGAGATGGCCGCACACAAGCGTCCTCCCTGGACTTGTCACGCTCAGCATAAACAATAAAAAGCCATGAGGAATTAAACAGAATTGGGCCAAGATTCATTTCCAGGATTAAGTCATTTTCCTCTCGCTGAAAGCAGGACTTGGCTTTGTTTGATTTTTATTACAAGCAGCCAGACTGTTTGCAACTAGTAGCGCACACATATTGCAATCCTTACACGTATATAATTGGATTTTTATGGGAGGGGCAAGTGATGGTCACACCTGGACACATGGACCAGTGGGGATGGCATGCAAGCTCCATTACATTTACATTATTGGCATTTGGCAGACGCTCTTATCCAGAGCGACATACAGTTGATTAGACTTAGCAGGAGACAATCCTCCCCTGGAACAATGCAGGGTTAAGGGCCTTGCTCAAGGGCCCAACGGCTGTGCGGATCTTATTGTGTCTACACCGGGATTAGAACCCCCGACCTTGTGTGTCCCAGTCATTTACCTAAACCACTACGCTACACGCCGCCTACAAGCAAGGCTTCGAGCAGCACCAACTACAGGAACAGAAAAACGAGCGAAAAAGAACTGCAGCTAGAAACACAAATACAAGAGCAGAACCAACTACACTCTTAGAAAAAAATGGTTCTGAAAGGGTTCTTTGGCTTGATTCCATAGACAAACCCTTTCTAGTTCTTTATGGAACCCTCTGTCATGAATGTGAAACATAACCATTCTGCCCAACATAGAGGGGGTGACATGGCTCAGGCAGTAAGAGCAGTCATCTGGCAGTCGGAGGGTTGTCAGTTCGATCCCCTGCCTGGGCTGTGTCGAAGTGTCCCTGAGCAAGACACCTAACCCCCAAATTCTCCTGACGAGCTGGTTGGCGCCTTGCATGGCAGCCAATCGCCGTTGGTGTGTGAGTGTGTGTATGAATGGGTGAATGAGAAGCATCAATTGTACAGCGCTTTGGATAATGGTGCTATATAAATGCCAACCATTTACCTTTTACGTAGAAGAACCATTTAACTACATATGGTTCTTCCATGGAATCACAGGGTTCCTACAAGAACCATTTTAGAGTTTACAGTACACAAAGAGAAGCAACTAGAGAATAAAACAAATAGAAGAACAAAACCAACTACAGTGCACTGACACAAAGAGAAGAGAAGACACACCTAGAGGATATCAAACCCTTCTGAGATTCTGAGACCCTTCACGCTGTCTAGGGCAGAATAGCAAAATATCTGAAGGGCGTGTCTTATTTTTCCCATTGTTGGCTCACAATGGAACACATGTCTGGCTGTTACTACAGAATCAGAATCTACTAATGTAATTATTTAGCCTCATAATGAACATTAACAGATGACTATATGGACAGTACACACTGTGTGATGTTCGGATGTCTGGACACAGGACGTAAGAAGCACATCATAGACGTTGGTTGAACAGTGTTCAGAGTGGTGCAGCTGGCATTACACCACTGGCTGATTGGTCGAGAGGGTGGACCTATCGCAGGCCGCTCTAGTTCCCAGTGTGATGGCCCTCCCACGCGTTACCGTTCAGTACGTCTCAGTAGAGAACAAGCATCCATCCAAGTGTGCAGGAAGGGGTAATGGATTTTCCTCTCATTTGACCGAACAATTCTTTCCACCGAGGAAACTGAATTGTCCAAGCTGTGCGATTCTGCGAGACGAACCGCCCAGATGGACTCAATAAAACATTATCGCTTACCCCCCGGTGGGGGCAAAAGGGCGGACCAGTTGAGGCAGGAGTGAATTCAATTAATTTGATAATGAATAACATGTGACGTGCCTATTGAAATGGAGTCACCAACACTGGGCAGCGTACAGGACTTCTGAGGGACACAAATGTACTTTAGCATCTGCAGGCTTGCTCGCACCCCACCCTTCCTCATGAGTCACCACCACTCCAATTCTCACTCCAACTTTTCCATTTCATGCGTTTTCTTTTCTTGCGCCTTACCAGACAGTTACTGTAAAGTGTACTCTCATTGCATTACATTACATTACAAGGCATTAGGCAGACGCTCTTATCCAGAGCGACGTACAACGAAGTGCAGATCGAACACAGGGACAAGTGCGATGAGGACCCTAGAGGACCCTAGAGGACCCTAGAGGACCCTAGAGGACGGTACGGTTCCGAGTCCTAGCGTGACCGCACAGATACAATCGGAACCCTTGAGGAATACATCAACTTATGAACTAGCATATCAAGGTTGGCAGCTAGAATACCCCCAGTGCAACAATACAATACTATATCTAATACAATACAATACACTCCAGACCCATCTTCCCCCAGTCAGAGATTATTCACCTGGGAGGACTTGTTTATAGCTTAGGCTGCAAAACGAATCTATGTGTACGAAAAGTTCAGTAAGAATAAAGTTGTCAATAGCTTAACTATCTATTATTATTAGATAGTCATGTCACTCCCTCTTGCTGCTTGGCTCTCAGTATGCCAGTAACTGCTCTAATTTTTCTTTGTTTACATGTAAGATGCTCTGTGTATGATGGTTTAGAGTGCTAAATAAAATTGGATTGAATCTGTGAATTTTTGGCGCACACTGGCCTAGTTCCATCCACATTTGGCCATCACTATTTTATTGCTTTTTTTGTTGCTTTTCCATTTCAGGAATTGACTAAATTAATTTACTTGTGAAGAATATACTTTTCACCAAAGAGCTACACAATACAGCAAAACTGTGCGACTGCATTAATGTTTGGTTGTTCAGGAGGGGGGTCAGGGGTTCAGATTGAATCTAGTCCCTCCTGTTTTCCTACTCCCCCTACATTTCCAGATGTGAATCCACTGCAACATTTTCATTCGGGCTGCCTGTAGCGTAGTGGTTAAGGTACATGACCGGGATCCGCAAGGTCGGTGGTTCGACCCCCGGTCTAGCCACAATAAGATCCGCACAGCCGTCGGGCCCTTGAGCAAGGCCCTTAACCCTGCATTGCTCCAGGGGAGAACCGTCTCCTGCTTAGCCTAATTAACTGTACATCGCTCTGGATAAAAGCGTCGGCTAAATGCCAATAATGTAATGTAATGTAATGTAATCCACACCTACACCCTCAGACAGAGCCTGCACCGGAGGACATGTCTCATCGTTCATCTATTAATCTATTAACCACCCAGCAGCACCAGCGCCGGTGATGTCACCGCCATGACGCCATTCCTTGGCACAGATTCCATGATGGAGACCGGAGTGGACGTATAGTAAGGCGGCCATATTTAGGCCTACGATTCATTATTTTACATTAAATTACATGGCATTACATTAATGGCATTTGGCAGACGCTCTTATCCGGAGCGACGTACAGTTGATTAGACTAAGCAGGAGACAATCCTCCACCGAACCGCCGACCTTAACCGCTACACTACAGGCCGCCCTATTCCCCGATTCCTGAAGAGCCCAGAGGTGACACGAGGGACACTGGACCCCCTTCAGCGAAACTGGAGAGCACCCCCCCGCCCCCCATCCCAATTTAGCTTGATGAGAACAGGCTTTTGAGGAGCACCGAGCCATATACTCGATGTACCGTGTTCACCTAATACTTTTGGCCTCCTTGTCGTGCCCAAACACAAAGCATTCACACAATGACGGGAGGGAAGATCACTCTGCCCAGTGCTAGCCCAGGCGCCCAATCACTCACCAAGCGGAATGGGACCACTGCGGAATAGGGCCTGACTGCACCCGCACAAGACCCCACTAAATAATCCAGGACTCCCTGACCACCTGCCTCTTCCCAAGGGCGCCCCGGTCAGGCCTGACATCTGGCTGGCACTCAGGTGTCCATTTCCCACTCGCTAACGGAAATGGGCCGAACCCCTCCATTCAGCGACTCATGAAACTTTGATGATATTGAACAAGCTACTGAGAGCAAACAAGAGGGTTGTTGTTTATCCGACAATCACGCTGGCGCCGCTTTGCCCCGGTGGGGCCCATTTCAAATTGATTATTAGGTCATTCGGTGAAGTGCTGTCGCAGGACAAAGCAAGTCTCTTGAACTCTGAGGGCACTCCGCATGTGACACGATTCATGAATTCAGATGACCCGACATACATTAATAATGTTAATTTGTAATGTCTGTTTTTTAAATTATTCATAAGCAGGTATGTAATCAATGTTAATCTATTCCTCTGGTGAAGGAAGTTTCAGTGGCAATTACGGAAGTGCATATATCACCATATGCTTTAATAACTGCACACCCAATGCACAGTACATACTAACATCTTCAAACCATAGTTTAAAGTCATTTTAATCTAATCGCATAAATGTGATTTAAAGCTGAAGCCAGTTCACTCAATTTAGAAAATCACCTGTAAACAAACGTGGCCTTCATTTAAAAATCATATATATCAGTAACTGTGACAGTGGGGTTTTCCTCAAACACAAACTGTAACTACGTTTGATTTTGATATTCATATTCGTATTCTATAAATACAGATTACCTTCAATTATGGTGAGCGAATACGCATTGTTCACCACTAGAAATTAGATCATTTCATTGGCACAGATATTCAATTCAAATCCTTAGTTCTTTATTAGTGGAAACACATCTCAGGTGTATGATCACACAGCAGGCCCTGTTCGGGTCGTGAGTATGCATTGTGTGCTTTCTCCAGTGAACGCACCATTTGTAGTAGCAGTATTTGTAATTAGACCATCGCTCTCTAATTAAGCACACGGCAAGGCTCGCTTGTGTTAATTGGAGAATACAGAAGCGGGAGAGGCTAGAGGAACAGTTTAAATTCTCAAAACTCTCACTGGGTTAATGAACACATTAATCCCGAGGGCAATAATTGGGCACCTGGGGCACGTTCAATCGGAAAAACATTTTGCCACGGTTTCCGTGTTGAACGATACACTGCCTCCCAATGGTGTGCAACAATTTGCAACAGGCTTTGAGGTATGTTTGCTCCCGCTTGGTGGGTGTGTCAGGGTGCAGCCCGAATCAATAACGATGTAGACCTACGCTTTAAACCCTCCCATAGAGGCAAACTGTAATACGTCAGTCAGTCGGGCTGAACGTGGCCCTGAGCTACTCCAGGCACACTGCAGGTGGGGCACCTGGCCGCTCAGTCACCTGGGGGAAACCGGAGAGGCCAGCGCAGGGAGGACCGGGGCCCAGACAGGGCCCACCTCGGGCTGATGGGTCAACTGGAGCAGCAGAGCTGGGACACAGCCCGAGGAAGGCCTGCAAACAGGAGGCAGAGGGCTGGAGCACACAGCCCACAGGGGGCTGACGCTGGGTCCATGCACGTTTTCATCAAAGGCCTCCAGTGCCCAATCTCATGAATGCCCGTCAGTCGTATAGTTGGAAATCTTTGCATTTTAGATATGAAAAACCTATTATGAATCCAAAAAAAGTAGGTAGTGTTCTGCACACGTTTCTCTCTCTCACTCACACACGCACAGTATGTCAAATTGGGACCACATGTACTCTATTAAATTACTTTCTCAGAGATTATTTTACACGGGACATGTTTTGATTGCTTCCATGTAAAATAAAAAAAACCAGAACCAGGCGTTGCCAGCCTTGACCTAAATAGTTTAACTAGCAAAACTATTTGCAAAGCACATTTTAATTTATTTGCAACTCAAATTCAATTGGAGATTGAATCCACGGGTAATGCACATCACATGCATTTGGCCCACCTATTTAAGGGTGATTGACACGTTGTTCTTTTTCTGTAATTAATCACTAGTAACAGACACTAATCTAATATAAATTGTTTTAGAAAAATGTCAATATGCATACACCCATATACAGTACTCGTGCAAAACAGAGTACCCTCGAATCAGCCCTCAATCTCATGTACAAAGTGTCCTTCTGATCCACAAGCGTTGCCTATAAATTATCATGCAATTTTAATGCTTATGCTGGTGAAAATTCAAATCTACAGTAAATGGATGTCCCCTGGATACTGTGTTTATATTTTAATGAATCATTCTTCTTTATGTGTATTAAGAATGAGTCATTAAAATATAAACACATTTACTATGCATGACAGCTTCATGGCAGTTTTTACGTTTCTCTGTTTAAATTCAACATACACATCTATATGTATTTGTATTGCATAACAGCAAGCAGCAGAATGGAGCGAGAAAGCCTTCCTACCCACTAGGCCTGGAGAACCTGATTGAGTGGTAAGAGAATAACAGTGTCTTTTCACAGACTGAAATTATGTGATTATTCAGCCAACAAGACATTGTGCAATGAACAGGACTGTTGTCGAACACCTTGTTCAGGTAATGAGGCGTAGCAATTTGGGGAAACTGTTCAGTTGCTGTTTATCTTATGAATACCTGTTTCTGTCTTAGCTTCGGTTAGTGACAATCAGACATGTGCAGACTGTAGAAGAACAGCTTCTGATGCATCAGAACAGAATGCAGAATTCATTACAGAATGGCAACTCAAGAACTGATTCGCTTTCATGCACTGACAAAAAAAAACCATTGTCATAAAAAAGGCTGGGGAGCTAGTTGCATGACAGGTTCTTCACTGAATCCAGGCAGGGTTCCAGGTCTTCCCAAACTGCCTGCATTCAGTGTGTGTGCAGGTGTGTGAAGAGGAGAATGCTCTGTGCCTGTGTGTGTGTGTGTGTGTGTGTGTGTGTGTGTGTGTGAGAGAGAGAGAGAGAAGGGTGTGCTGTGGCTGTGTGTGTGTGTGTGGCTGTGTGTGTGTGTGTGTGTATGTGTGTGTGTGTGTGTGTGTGTGTGCTGTGGCTGTGTGTGTGGCTGTGTGTGTGTGTGTGTGTGAGTGTGTGTGTGTGTGTGCGCTGTGCTTAGCACAATGCATTCTGCTTTGCTTTGTCTTGCTGCCATTGATCCCTGTAAGCGGTGTTGTTGGGGAGATGGATAGCCAGGCTCAGCGTTTTTGAAGGTACGCCAAGCAAATATTCAGCTCATGTAGACAGCAACTAAGCCCCTGCCATCCCATTCTGTGAGCCCTGCCATCCCCATCCATCAGCCATGCCATCCCGCTCAATCAGCGATGCCATCCCACTCCATCAGCCATGCCATCCCACTCCATCAGCCATGCCACCCCACTCCATCAGCTGATGTCAATTCAAAAGGCTCAGGCCAGCCAGTCCCTAATCTGTCATATTTCAGCAGAGCTGTGGAGTTCCCCCCCCTCCCCCCGTCGCATTATAGCTCCCTCGACATAAGGGGAGATTATTCTATTCAGGGCCCCGCAACGTGAATGCAGAGGCATTACCCAGTACATTTTTTATTTTTATGAAATTATTTTAATATATGAAATATATGACAAATATCATACAAGGTATTCAAGTTAGGCAGCAATTTTTGACCGAAATAGTTCAGAGCACTGGGAGATGGGTCAGGCAGGAAAGGGCAAAGCTGATGTTCGCCAGCTTTTAACTACGCTGTACCGCACGATGTTAGTCGATGTCTGTAGAGTGGGGGAGGATTTTATATTCGTCTCATTGACATCCGAATCGATAGCCAAGGCAGGTACCTGTGCATCTGTTCTCAGTGAAAGCGACTGGGCATCGAGGGAATGTTCCAGAATAGAGCTGTGGGGAGAAGTGGGCGCTCCTGTGAGTATGGCAGCCAGCATGCATGCACACACACACACACACACACACACACACACACACACTCACTCACACACACACACACACACACACACACACACACACACACAAAGCACGCCGCGCCTCACCTCTGTTTTGGAAACTTTGATTGCTGTACATTAGAGACGTCTTATCAGGGCGGATCAACAGCCCTGTAAGTCTGGCTTCTCCACTTAGCCTGCAGAACACGCTCCTCTCTGTCAATCCGTCTCTTTTGTACCACCAGCATATGAGTCTGCGTGCCAACAAAATGGTAAATTAATCCATCGTGAGAGGCAAAACTATTTAACACGATGCTTGACACTTATTAATCACAAAGGACACTTAATGTTACAGTACAAACATGCAAGCACAATTACACACACACACACACACACACATAAACATTCATACATACACTCTCACACACACACACACACACACACACATACACACACGCGCACACACACACGCACACACACAGCGTGGCACATTAATTCACAGACCCGGCGATTACGGTGGTCTGTTTCCTGCTGCATTTCTGAATTCCTTCGAAAGCAGATAATGCCGGAGCCGGTCCAAACAGAGGCCCCCGCCGGGCTGGTTGCGGGGCGCAGTGAAACTCATTACAGTAATGGGCCCGTATTCTGAGCCGTCCGAAACCCCAGTGAGGGGGTCGGGCCCGTGCGGAGGCAGGCTGTGGTTCCACAGAATCCATTTCCCCCAGGGCGTCCGGGCCCATTAGCCGCAGGATTAGCATACTTGTTTTTTCTGATGAGTGCACACTAATGGCCCATCCGCGGCCATCAGACGTAGTTAAGCCTCTCGGTGTGCGACTGTGCGGCAGGAACGGACGGCGGGACAGGACACCGCTTGTTTTACGGGCAGGCCCCCCGAAAACGCCGTCTCGCCCATTTGCAAAAGGGTGAAAACATTCGACCGGAAATGCTCGCCTAACACCAGTGATTCATGTCCCGCTTATTTAAAGACATGTCATCAGACTCAATCGGGATCATGAGAACAGCCACTCAATCTGCACACATGTAAGAAAGAATTTAGGAAGAAAGCAAGCAAGGAAGGAATACTTTCTTTTTTCCACTGTGTAGCATAGCTTGCTAGGACATAAAGTGGATGCAGAAACACTGGGTGTTTTCAAGACCAGGTTTGATCCGGTGCTAGATACTATTTAGCTTTTAGGCAAACTAAACAGTAGGTACACTTTAGTGGTAGGAAAGCATTGCTGGGCTGAATGGCCTGTTCTCTCCATTATGTTATGTTATGTTAAGTGTGACTGCTCTTCTTTTGCGTTGGGTAACAAATCTATCCTGGGAGTGAGATCATTTATTGCATTTATTAGTCCTGGCATTGGCCTGGTGTCTCCATCCAAATAAAATCCTGAAATGTGCATCAGTCCAAAAGCGTACTGTAAAAGTCTTTGGCAATACCACGATAGTGACATCACTGTACGTGTTAAAACTCACACATAGGAGCAGAGAAAATATCTCATTCTTTAATTCAAGGCTTTACATAACGATACAGAACACTCCCTGGAGATCTTCTGAAGGCACAGCTGGTTCCAGCCAGATGAACATGCTTTAAAAGCATATCATACGAACTGTATGGGTCAAAGGCCAAAGCACTAATGCAAGGCTTTGTTATTGGTCATGAATCTGCTATTCAAATCAGAGACAGTTTTGTGTCGACCTGCCAATCTCCCTGCAACTGAGATGCACACTACATGTTTACATTTTACATTTTACATTTTAGTCATTTGGCAGACGCTTTTAATCCAAAGCGATTTACAAGTGCACAGGT
Organism: Conger conger; assembly: GCF_963514075.1. Classification (NCBI taxonomy): domain Eukaryota; kingdom Metazoa; phylum Chordata; class Actinopteri; order Anguilliformes; family Congridae; genus Conger; species Conger conger. Next base: position 26,712,927 of record NC_083777.1, on the reverse strand, counting down.
TCTTCCACAAGTTAAAGCAACACATCCATACACATGAAGTGCTGTTCTAAACTGTTCTAAACAGTTTGATTATGATATCTGTTAAATTCCGAATAGATTACAAAATACTACTTCTGACTTTTAAAGCCTTACATGGGCTTGCCCTCTGTACTTACTTCATCCTTATACTCCCACACGAATACTCCGTTCGCAGGGTGCAGGCCTCCTTGTTATTCCTAGAATAACTAAAAGTTCCATAGGTGGCAGAGCCTTTTCCTATCGTGCTCCTTTCCCGTGGAACAAATTGCCTGCTCATGTTCGGGGTGCTGACACTATCACCTTATTTAAAGCTAAAAAAGTATCTCTTTAGTCCTATAGTTGAGGGGCAGGAGTGGGTGGCTGGCATAAGCTATAGAGTCTCTGGTGGACTTGTGCTGTCAGTAGATCATTGTTGGTAATGCTGTGTTAAGTACAACCAGTCATGGTCTGGTGGTGACCGTCTCAAGCCTGCCCTCATGGATGTGTTGGCCACTGCCTCTGTTTCCCTTAGCTACGCTGCCATAGCTTTATTCAGCCGGGGTTCTCCTTATCGCACGCAGGTCCTCTCCCTCCTGCTGTGAATGACCAATTATCATTTGGACCCCCTAACAATGTTACTTTCCTCTTCTCCCCGCTCTGGGCACCTGCCTGGAGCGCTAGTCCAACTTTCCTGCACACCCCCTCCTGGCCTGGAGCTCCAGCCCAAGACCAGCCGCACAACTCCCTCCTGCCACAACTGTAGCACCAAGCCTGTCCCCTTGCCTGACAGTGCCACCCATTGGTGTTCCTGCCATCTGTGCTTCAAGTTATTGGACATTTATGAACTTTTATTTAATCTGGTTTTCTGTTTAAAACCATTGTTTCTACAAACCGGTGTTAACCAGCGGCAGACAGGTTCCCCTACTGAGTCAGGTTCTGCTCAAGGTTTCTTTCTGTTCCAGGGAGTTTTTCCTTGCCACTGTTGCCCTAGGCGTACTCTTGGGGCCCGGTTTCTAATTCTGTAAAGCTGCTTTGCAACAAAGACCCTTTGTAAAAAGCGCTATACAAATAAAATTGAATTGAATTGAATTGAATTTAATATCACATTGGGCGCTTCAGTCCAACTTGGACACATGGACACTGATTATGTTTTTGCTCTAATACCCCAGAGTTTTATCCTAAACAGAGAGAGAGAGAGAGAGAGAGAGAGAGAGAGCGATATACTCCCGTGACACCTGCCTCCCTGTGAGGACAAGACAGGCCTGGGGGACACACCCAGTTGCACACCTGGGGGACATATCCGGATTCACACCTGTGCAACACACCTGGATACACCTTTAGGTGACACACCCAGTTACACGCCTGGGGGAAACGCTCTGACACTTAACAGAGAATGACCTGGAAACATACCTAGATTAGTCCCATAATCTATTGTCACTTATTTTTCACCTGTCTACCTTTAGCCCCTTGAATTTTCTACATTAATCCAAGACTTTTTAAATTTGTACGTATTTGTCTTGGTACTGTAATTCCTGAATTTGTTGATGTCTTGGTATGGCAGTCACAGACTTGGCCTATCTACCTTGTGTACTGGACTCATGCTCATGGCCATACAACCAATCATATACCGACCTGTTCTGTTTGTTCTATGACCTTGGTGTAGAACAAACATCGCTTTGGATCAAAGTGTCTGCTGAATAAAATGTAATGTAATACCGGGTTGACACACCCAGATACACGGTTGTCCCAGAGACACACTCGGATGCACTCAGAGACATGTTTGAGCCGTGGTTTTTTTTTTTTTTCTGGGCTGTGTAGGAAGGCATCACACACAGTGTGCCCTCCCATTACCAGGCTGGCAACACTCATGACACCTTATGCTTAGTCACCATGGTTACAGATGAGGAAGCCACGCTCTTCACACTAGTTAGGCAGAGAATCACAGCACATCTCTGCCCTTCTATTAAAAGAAAGGGCGTCTACATGACACAGAACACAGGAAGGAATATATTCACAGTTGTGATCATTACCGCTACTTTCCTTGTCAGAGTTTTGAATTTATCTTTTTTTCTTTTTTCTATTTTTTTTTTTTTTTTTTACAGTTACAGTCTAATTAAATTCTTCCACTTAATTGAAGTTACACTGATACATGCTTTAACATCTCAGCCTATTTTTACAGCGCGGTTACATAAGGCTTCACGGAGGGGAGATGGAAAAACACTGATCTTTCCGGAACACTTTGTCTCAAGATGCAAAGCTTCAATTATTCACAGCGCTTTTGTGCACACAGGCAGCAGTGCCTGTCACTTATAGGCCCGATGGTCCACAAGCAGGCCAGGATGGGCCAATAGAATAACATATATAAACCAAATGAACGTACCCAAATTCATTTCTGTGGAGCAACTCCCAAGACTATATAACATCAGTGTTTGTGAGAACTTCAGCGTTACTCAACCAGACTCAGTGGTCTTGCGGCCATTGTTAGTGAGAATGAGGAAACCCTGCTATAAAATCCAGCTACGACAGCATCACCAGATTCAAAATTGAGCTGGTCAAGCTGGTCAAGCTGGGTATGAACTGGTCAACCAGCTAATGCTGGTAGCTTGTCTGAGCTGGTTGACCAGCTACCAGCACTTTCAAAACATAGCTTGAGCAAGTCAAACCATGTCGAGATGGGAGCTGATCTGAACTGGTCAACCAGCTAAACCATGTCGAGCCGGGAGCCGATCTGAACTGGTCAACCAGCTAAACCATCTCGAGCCGGGAGCCGATCTGAACTGGTCAACCAGCTAAACCATGTCGAGCCGGGAGCCGATCTGAACTGGTCAACCAGCTAAACCATGTCGAGCCAGGAGCCGATCTGAACTGGTCAACCAGGTGAACCAGCTAAACCAAGTCCAGCTGGGGAGCTGCCGCTATGTTTCAAAACCTAGCTTGAGCTGCAGAGAAGGTCATTTTTCAATCAGCATACAATGCACACGCACGTTCAGTCAAACCACAGCATGTGGAGAATTTCTGTGGGCACAAAGGAGAACAATGCACAAGAAAACCCACTCCCTCTCACTCTCTGGGGCCACCAGGCATCTGAAGTCACTTCTGCTACGTTCACTGTGCAGTGGATCGGGGCGTTGCCAACCAACCCGTGACAGGAGACTATTGTGATAAATAAAACCCAGTATAATAAATATACTCTTTATTAGAATCTTTCTAATAATAAATATACGAAAATCGAATGGTTGAATCATCAGAACACCAGAAAGAAAAAAAAAGAAGAAGAGAAAACTCTGAATGGGAAGTGCTTTTACCCTATAAAGTATGTACTTAATTTTTTTTCTGCAATGAAGGACATTTCTAATATAATCATTTTTATTAAGTACAGTTTAACAGCCTATGACTATATACTTCAATTACATTTCAAATTAACATGCAGCTCTAGTGGTTGCACCTACATATATCATTCCTGGTTAGGCAGCTAGTGTATTATCTTTGCTACTTAGTATCACTTGGTTTCATTATTTCTTGAGGTAGCATGCTGAAGACAAGCGTAAGAGCAACTGGATGTTGACTTCAGCCCCACATAACCTGCTGAATGCATTCTGCACACGTTCTGTTCCCGGAATAAGGGTGTGGCATGTAGATGTCTACCCTGGGAACACACAGGGCAGTGACCACCCTGCTGTTGCCATGGACACCACAATCTAGCCTGAGCAACTTGATCAAAGCATTGTGCATCTGATAATTGTGCCGAAACGGTCGCTCCAGAAATTGTGGCAATGTTCTGCAAAGATTTATGCAGCCCTATTAGTTTATTATCCCTCAATCAGCTGTCCTCAATTGACTGATTTGTTTGCAGTGGCGTTTGTGAGTGCGTTTGCGTGTGTTTGCACGTGTGTCTGTGTGTGTATGTGTGCTAGTGTGTGCTCATGTTGAGTGTTTTTTTTTCTTTTACCTCTGGTTTTCGCAGTTAAGCTATGAGTCTGGAAAACCTGCCATTTGTGAGTACCCAAAACATATCAGTGTTTATGTAACAGCTCTGCCTGCGGATTACGTAACCCGGGCAGGCGGGAGTCGCCACGCGCTAACGAGCTAACGTGCTACAGTATAACGAGCGCGCTGACACAACTCGAGAGAGAGAGAGAGCGAGATGGCCAGGAGGCTAACGCTAACTGCAGCTCTCCACTGCACATAAAACACCAAATAATGAATTAACCAAATGGGGGAGATGGGGGAGATGGGGGGGGGGGGGGGGGAGTGAGAGAGAATCAACAGAATAATAAGATGTGTGTGTGTGTGTGTGTGTCTCTGGCCTGATGCTCGGAGAACAATCCTGAATGATCATTTCTGTCAGCCCCCTCAGAATGGAAAAACACAACAAAAGCGGAGAATGGACAATAGAGGGGATTGTCAGCACGTGGATTTGGATCAGTCAGCCCGTATTTTCTGGACAAAACCTGGCGGTGCCCGTCAGCGCTCGATTTGGTGGAGTGATTTTCTGCTGCGTGTGTTTATTGGCAGCTTACAAAAAAGCTCAACAACCCTATTGTGTTTATATGTCAGTGTGTGTGTGTGTGTGTGTGTGTGTGTGTGTGTGAGAGAGAGAGGAAGAGAGATGCTCATCTCTAAACGGAAATTTACTGGGGATCTGGAATGCGAAACAAATACAAAATATCCAAAAGTAAAAGCTTGTGGTTCTGAAATACATGCAACATAAAAAAAAACCTAAATTACAGAAATGCACCATGCTGTTCACTGTATCACTGAATTACTGGTGTAGTGCGTCATTTAGCTCCAAAGTAGCATGTACAGAGATAGAATCCCAGAGGTTGTATGGATGTATAGTACCCAATTACTCTTCAAAATTTTTGCTTAATATTTCCATTTAACCGTCAACAATACCATGATGCTGGTAACAGCGTGACACATTTCTCTAATTAAGCCACATCTCCTGTTTCTTTAATGTTGCTTCTGTACCTCAGGGCTGCTAGTTTTTCTTTTTGTGCTTTTCTTGTTGTTGTTGTTGTTGTTGTTGTTGTATTTTGCACTTCAGAGCAACCAAAGAAATTCCACTCAAGATAATAACAATGAATAATGCATATATCGTTTGAATATGCATGGTAAAATTACTCCCCATTTATTCAGTTCACATGGTCTAAATTTGAAGGAGTAATATGAAATAAAAAAATTAATTCAAAGCATTGCACAGACCAAGTTATTTAGCAAGGTATCCAAGCAAGGCAGCCATTTTGATCCAAGATCAAAGCATAGCTACAGAATCAGCAGATAAGAGGTCGCAACGTTCTACTCTGACTATCAATTGGATGAATTCATTTCTGTGTGCATCACCATTATGCATTATGCAAGTCTTGCCATTTAAAATGCTTTAAACGCAGACAAAATACTTGAATACAGATTCAATATCTATACTTCCCTGCCCCTTCCTAATTACAGCCTATTTCCTTTCCTTTAGTTGACATCACTTACAGAGAAAGCTACGAAAACACACCATTGCGGTTGTTAATCTTGTTTTGTCACAAGAAGGATGCGGGTTTAATATTCAGTGTTACGGACCACTGGAGTTATGCCTTTGAATGATGTAACCCGTCTTGCCTCAGTGAATGTTTTATGCAATTGTACACCGCACTTTTCACGTCTGCTTTTCAGAATAAATGCTTCTGCAACGCAAATACATTTATAACTAGCGTTCTTAGCAAAGCTTACAAAGAATTACAACAAATATTCCTGACAGAGCAGTGTTCATAAATGCATATAATTCTCAAATACCTGATGTTTATACACTAACTTTGGTTAATGTAGCAATGCCACATTAACATACAAATTCAAAAATATAAGTAAAACAGATTTGAATATAATGCAAAATATCTTCTGAAATAGCCTTACACAACCCGCTGAAGACGCAATGGGACAAATTTTGAGAAAGCCTGTTTTTACAATAGTAGTAGTAGTACTTTGTTGGATATGAAAGTTTAATGTTAATGTTAATGTTTTATGAACGACAACCAGGCTGCACCCTGCCACTGGGAGTGGCCTCATTCGGATACGGGACATTAGAGCCTATCGTAAGGCAGAGAGGAAAACGTACATCTCGCCCGCGGCTTGTACACGGTACTCCACCTCTCCTGGACCCAGGATGTGGGCTAGTCGAGGCCGGTTAACAGTACTCGGGACTTCTCTCGCGTTCCCTCAGCACTTCTGAGATCTCTGCATAATTCATAGGGCCATCCTCACAAGTGTACACACATGGCTCCGAATGCACCTATTTCAGCTCTGCCACTGATGACATTAAGGTTTAACGAGGAGCCATGTAAAGTCTGTGCTCCGGGGGTGCACATCCCCAACTCGACGTGCGTTCAAGATGGCTAACGTAAGCTAACGTTCGCAAACATAATCTACTTTTCCTTTGGCCGCAAACATGAGCTAACAGTTTGAAAAAAAAAAAGGCTGCTGATGGGGAAAATGCAGAGAACAAAAGTTGACAATTATTTGCCTGTTCTACTACACTTTAATCAATGTAATACTTGTTATTGCCTAAAATACGAATCGGCTAGCTGGCACTGTTAGACCTAAGTCGCATCCATTTATATTAAAAAGCCGTTGGTGGTGAACTACATGGAATGTTCATTTAAAATCGGTCAACAGTAATTCTTTACTGCAAACATAGTTCGCCGTGAACTTTCGCACATCAAGCTAGGATTTCTGAAGCTGGGTGATTGGGTCAGTGACTGTAACCAAGGGCAACTAGTCCTGCCACCTGTCACCCCAAAACCCACCATTATGGATCAGTATTTTTATATTCAGGCACAGTCAACATTTCTTCGTAACTGACCCACTTTCTAAAGCAAAATAGAATGACAAGCAGTGGTATCTAAAGGTTTTTTTTTCTTTTTTCACTGTACAAATGTGAATGTGTAATTTATCGCTGAATACTACATGAAAACCAAATGTCTACTCAGCTTATTTTTCCACACAGTGGAACTTCTTTATTTTTTCCATTCGGATTTCCATCCTGAGAGACTGCTGAGAAATAATGCAAATCCAATGCACTCACAAGGACAAATGGTAAATGGTCTGCATTTATATAGCGCAATTATCCAAAGCGCTGTACAATTGATGCTTCTCATTCACCCTTTCACACTCACACTCACACACCAAAGGCGATTGGCTGCCATGCACGGCACCAACCAGCACGTCAGGAGCATTTTAGGGGTTAGGTGTCTTGCTCAGGGACACTTCGACACACCCAGGGCGGGATTAAACTGGCAACCCTCCGACTGCCAGCCAACTGTAGACCAATGAAAACCTCCCCGGACAGCAGGAGAACGTCCAGTATAGATGGTCTAGCATATTAATTAATTTTCTCTTTAAAATAATGAAAGTTTGTGTGCCCACACAGGGATGTAATTCAAGGAACAGCACACAATTAGCATTAGCCACACAGGAAGAAAGGAAACAGCCCCCTTACACACACACACACACACACGCACACGTGCGCACACGCACAAACACACACACAGGCAGCCAGTGAATGTGCAGAACTGAAGACACCCCACAGAGGAACTATGTCCTACACCCAGTGAGCCGATTCAGTCATGGATCAGATCTCTAGTACACAGAAACTTTCTTTCTTTGTTCTTGATTCTAGGAAATCAATCATCGATTGGCACGAAAACACAGATGAAAGCAAAGAAGACAAAGTAAAGAGAACACAAACAAAACAATATGACCTTGAGCTGAGCAGCAGACATACACAGTGAGGGTACAAAAATAGGCGCACACACCACACACACACCCAAATATACACAATCAATCTCACACACACTCAAATACAGTCTCACACACACATGCACACATAAATACACACAAACTCAGACACACACCCACATATACACACACAAACTCACAGACACATGCACACACACACGCACACGCACACCACACACACACACCCAAATATACACACTCAAACTCACACACACACTCAAATACAGTCTCACACACACATGCACACATACCACACACACCACACACACACCCAAATATACACATATAAACTCACAGACACACACACACACACCACACACAAACACAAGCGCACACACACACACACACACCACACACAAACACAAGCACACACACACGGTTTATCAGAGGACTCCCATTCTCGGAGGGTGTTGGAGATAAGTGAGCACACGGTCCCTTTGCTGTGTCACCCTGGGTCACACTCTTTCCACTGTGGACTCCAGACCTCACGGACTGCCCCAGTTACTCAAAACAATGGCTGGTTGCCGGGCAACCACACAACATCAGCTGACGCACACCCCACACCGCCCTGCACCGGAGAACAAGAGGGCCTTCAGAACCAATAATCTGAACACATCCATAATTACCCGAAATGCACCAGGCCGCAGTCAGAGCAGTCACGCAGGAGAGAACTTACAAGACGGCAGTGTAGTTAGTGCTGGGACGGCGAACTGCGCCTTAGCTTAACAATTATGCTGAAATGATTGTGGTTTTGTTTTTGTTTTTTTTTTTGTTTTTTTTCAAAGATGGACCTGAAAACAGAAGCTGAAATAAGGGAATTTTATTACACAGGTATGAAATTAAGATTTACATAAAGGTTTCAAAAATTCGAAATCATCCAGCATTACAGATAAGTCAACCCAAGATCTAAATGGAATTCAGGCGTTCAAATTCTGCAGTTAAAGGACCTCGTAGGCAAATCTTTACATATAACGCCCGGTATCTTTGGTAGCTGGTATATTTGGTTAGAATTTGTAATTGATTAAAACTCAACTGTTATTGATCAAATACAAATTATATTTTAAAACACTGTTTATGGAGAACTGGTGGAACAATCAATAAAAGTTCAAAACATTTAAAACAGCAAAACAATAATGCCAAAATATATATAAACAGTGACTAACTTCACACAGAGATTGAGAGGAGAGTACGTGCAAGTGCGCATAACCGGCGTTCCTGAGTGTGTGTGCCTGTGTGCATGTGTGTATGTGAGCAGTGTGCAGGATTGAGGCAGTGTGAGTGTGTGTCTCTTTGGTATAACTGCTCTCACCAACTTCTGTTGTGTACACCGTTTGCTGTTGTTGTACAGGATTGACGCAGTGGGCGAGTGCGTGTGTGTCACTCTCTTTGGTATAACTGCTTTCAGACTCCTGTCGTTTACACGGTCTGCTGTTCTTGTGCAGAATTGAAGCAGTGTGTGTATGTGTGTGTGTGTGTGTGTGTGTGTGTGTGAGCGCGTGTCTCTTTGGTATAACCTCTCCCAAAGACTCTTGTTGTGTACACTGTGTGCTTCATTATTGGTAGGCTGGAGGGGTTTTTTAATGACCCTGAGGAAGAGGAGGAATGATGAAGGCCAAATTGGGAATGTGTTAATTCTCCCCTGTGAGTGTGGCCTAGGAAACCAACCCTCCTGTCTGCACCACACGCACGTGTCCCCTACCTAGTGACTGGAGCGGATCTCCGAAGAGGACGACCAGGTGGAGTCTCAGATGACCAGGTGAGATCTCAGACTAGCCAATGGGGAGGAACGCTCTGCGTGCCCATAAGGATGCTGGGTAAACCCCCACACCTGCAGCCGAGATCTGTAAACACCCAGCCCGGCAAACAAACGTGTGCAAAAAGAGCTGTTTGGGACACCCTGAGCGCTGTCACTGAATTTGCATGTAACTATGGGAACGAGGTGAAGGACATGCAGTCGGGAGGTGAGGGCAGTTGTGGGCGTGTCCCCCGGGTTGCCGTGACGCGTGACGGGCGGCGTTGACCCCGCCCCTCCGGAACTCGTGCGACGCGGTTGGCTCGTTGGGTTGCCCCCCCCCCCCCTCACAGCTCCCGCGGTACGACGGTGAACGGCCTGATGGGACAGCTGGCCTCCAGCTGCAGGGCGGTGAGGAAGCAGTCGGGCGCCTGAGCGCTGCCCTGGCTCTGCAGCGCCTCCCCCAGGCCGCTCCACGCCTCGTGCGCCGTGCTGTGGGCCTGCACCGCGTCCCGCAGAACCTTCTCCCCCAAACTCACCCGCCCCGTCCGCACCAGCAGCTTCCCCTGCACCACACAGCCCAGAGAGGGGAGAGAGAGAGAGGGGTGGAGAGGGGGAGCGAGATGGAAGAGGGGGGAGAGAGAGAGAGAGAGAGAGAGAGAGAGAGGGGTGAAGAGGGGGAATGAGATAGAAGAGGGGGGAGAGAGAGAGAGAGAGGGGTGGAGAGGGGGAATGAGATGGAAGAGGGGGAGAGAGAGAGAGAGGGGTGGAGAGGAGGGAGAGAGAAAGACGGGTGGCGAGGGGGAACGAGATAGAAGAGGAGGGGAGAGAGGGAGGAGAACGGGGAGAAAAGAAAAGAGAAGGGAGGAACAAGGGATGGGGAGGGGAAAAGGTGAGGGAGGGATGCAGCGAGACGGGGTGGACAGAGGAGTAAAAGAGCACAGGAGGAGAGAAGGGTGAAGGGATGGTGGGAGAAAGAAAGGGAAACAGGTGTCATTACAGTGATAACAGACAACAAGCAGCACATGGTGAGAACACAAAATGGCAATCCCTGGGACAAGGCTGGGCCTGAGACCCGGTCCTGGAGCATCGTACACACTTCAGCCTTCTCACTGCCCAGATCAGAGGGTAACTACGGTGCTGGTGATACTGGGTTGTGGGGAGAACACTGGGAGCTGTACAGGTAAACACGCAAAACAATTCCACCAATAAACACACACACACCAAAAGCACTTCTATCTGCCGGTCATCAAATAGCACTCACTAACAAATGTACATGCTTGCAAGCACAGATACAGAACACACAAACACCTGCACTCACGCACACACTCGCTCCCACTCACATACACACACACACACTCTCTCTCTCACACACACATCCCACTAATCCGGCTGAGTGATGTTTGAAGCACATTTTGAGGCCAGATTGGCCATTTTGAGACCAGATTGTTCCTTCTCTCCTCCTACCTCTCTTCTATTCCCTTCTTTCTTTTCTGTTTTTCACCCTGTCGGCCTGCCCTCCACCTCTCATCCCCTCATCTTATTTCTCTTTGTTCTGTCTCTTTCATCCCCCCTTCCATTATCTCCCTCTCTTCTTCTCCGTGTTTGTGTGTGAATCTCAAGGATAAAAGAAGGAAATATTTTTGAGGAAAGATTCATTACCTCAAGGCCAACACAACCGCAAGGGTATTCACTGGAAACAAAAATGGTGTTTTAATTGGTGGCAAGCACAAATATCTGATCTGTGCATGTATGTGTATGTATGTATGTGTGTGTGTGTGTGTGTGTGTGCGTGTAACAGGTCTACAATGTGGGTACTTTTACAGCACAGCTGAAGATGAGATGTCATGTCATGTTGGATGTGCGAGAGTTTTAGATGGTCTGGGAGAGAGAAGTAAGAGATTAAACAGACTGCACAGCTGCTGTCAATCACAGGACTGTCTCTCTATGCTGCACCAATCCAGGGGACTGCAGGGCTCTCAGCTAGTGTCTCTCTACAGCACCAGGCCCCTGACCATCCATTAACTGTATCCATTAACCATAACGGTATTTTACATTTCAGTCCGATGGTATCTGTGTGTGTGCACGTGTGCATTTGTGTGTGCGATCCTGAGTGTGTGCATGTGCATGTGTGTGTGCTTGTGGTGTGTGTGTGTGTGTGTGTGATGTGTGTGTATGCTTATGGACAGAGTGCTCTTCTCCCCCACACTCTGACTGCAGGGAGAACAGATGGTTTTTCTGCCGAGCCAATTCACTGCACTTTCACACCTTTCTCTTGTACCACAGGTGTCGGAATTAAAGTGCTAAAAATCCCCCATTTCATACGAGGATGACACATTTCAGATGAGAATTCATTTGGAAAAACAAACACTCGGGCAGTCAAAGCTGTCTGCGCTGAATGAGCAATGGCAGCCCGCGGCAGGCTGGTGAGAGTGTGGAACATGGGAGTCAGTCAGGCCCACTCTGAGGTCAGGTCACATGGTCTGGAGGATTACTGGGCCTAAAAGCAACATAGAGCGCTATGTAACTGAGAGGATATAGAAGAGGGAGCAACAGTTTACAGGGGAGAGAAGAGGTGAAAGCAGCCAATGAGCTGTTTACAGATGCGAGCAAGAGGCAGCAACAGCCAATTAGCTGTTTACAGAGGAGAGAAGAGCTGGTGGCTGCCAATGAGCTGTTTACGCAAGAGAGATGAGCTAACAGCAGCCAATGAGCACTTCACAAGGGAGAGAAAGAGGCAGAAGTAGCCAATGAGCAGCTTACAGGTTGAAAGGGGTTGGAGTCACTTCTCTTTCCTTCCCGGGCTGCAGAACTGGGTATGCCTGAGATAGGACCGTCTAAATGCCTTTAAACGCTACAACAGCATCGACAGCAACAGTGAGTGGGCGAGCTGGACCAGCAGGCTGGACTGTAAAATTCACCTCTCATGGCTTTTTCTGTTCATGCGTGTCCACTGTGCTCCGTCGTTTATAATCCCTATAGAAATGTCGCTCTGGATAAGGGCCTCTGCCAAATGCCAATAATGGATGACAAACAATACAATATTTAAAAAAATATTATGTTCATGTCTTTTCATAATAAATAAAATTCATAATAAATGCCCACAGACGGCAAAGCACAGAGCTCATATGACTGCATAAAAATGAAACGTAAAGTGTGTGTGATACCCAGTAAAGGCACACAAACATCTTGATGAGCGAAACTAACAAGAAATCAGAACAAACGTTTTTGTAGCATAATCAACTGATTTCATTTTTATTTAAGTTAAGTATTCACAATTCAACTCTCCTGTCTGTTGTTTGTACACATTGATTTCATATTTAGTATGCGATAGTGTGAAAATAATTTGGACTGAATATACTTCAAAACCATAATATTGACGTCTGATTTTGTACACATATGGAAATGTCATGCCAATAAATGCATTTAGAATTGGACTGAACTGCAGTGTGAGACAGAAATTGAGAGAGGCAGAGAGAGAGGGAGAGAGGGAGAGAGAGAGAGAGAGAGAGGAGAAGCGGAGAGATAGAGTGGCAGAGAGAAAGTTTATACAGACTGCTGTATTTTAATCTATTTATTGTTGTTATTACATTCATAGTTTTTGTTAATATTATGATAGCTTATATAACACGTATAATATGTATAGCAAAATATTTTATGCCAATAAAGCATTTTGAAATTGAAATTGAATTGAGAGTGATAGAGAGAGGGTGTGAGAGAGAGAGAGAGTGAGAGGGAGAGGGAGGCAGAGAGAGTGGTAGATAGAGAGAGGGAGGGAGAGAGAGAGAGAGAGAGAGAGAGAGTACAGCATGGGCCTGTGGTGCATGTAGATAAATGCCAGCCTGGTCCTGAGCCCCATAATGCCATTAGGCACTGAGCTCTGATTGGATCAGTAACAATTACCTGCTCTCACATCCTGGCACCATAACCCAGCCAGAGCCAGTCAGCCCCCATACATCTAAACAAGCATGCACAACAACTTACCCGCACTCACACACACGCACACACGCACACGCACACGCACACGCACACGCACACACACACACACACACATACACATACACACACGCACGCACGCACACACACACACACACACACACACATACATACACACACAAACACACACATACACACACACACACGCACGCACGCACGCACACACACACACACACACATACACACACACACACACACACACACTTATTACAGTTGTTCAAAGCCCATGAACTGTACAGAGTGGCCATTCTTCACCTGCCTTTGTCTCTGGGTGGGGTCTGGTTGCCATGACGATTAGACCCACGCATGAACCCCAGAACTCTATCTACCCCACGCCCTGTGGGGTCCGGTCCCACACGGCGAAACTCGTCAGGTCCCCCACTTAAACGGACGGCGGATATTTAAACTGTCCCCGGGGACGGTAACTCCATCCTGAGGAGGACCCCCAGCTGAGCCAGGCCTGGGGGAGCTCTCAGGGCCAGGGGATTGAGTGATGAGAGAGGAGGAGAGACAGACAGAGAGGCTGCCAGGTGCTTTTCCTGTTCTCACGCTTCAGCCTGTCCATCAGCTCCAGCAGCCGGGGGGGGGGGGGGGGTCAGACACAGAGAAACTCGCCCCCCCCCCCAAAACCACAACCCTCTGAATGACAGCGAGGCCCTGCACCCTCTTTCACTCTAATCACTGAAGGTAATCACTGTCGTGGGTCAGTCCTGCGTCTTCAGAGCGGGGGAAACAGGCCGTGCGGTAAGGCTTCACAGTAAGGCCCCTAACCGTAAGGTCTCACAGTAAAGCCTGATTTATACTTCTGCGTCAAGTATAAATCACACCTCCCCAGAAATGCAACTACGCGTCGCGGACCGTAAGAACTGTGATCGGTCCGCTGGGTAGCATTGCATTACGCATTTCCGGCTGCCCCACCACTGATCGGTTTCAGTCGCCTGTGCTGTCTCCGAAACCGAAATCAGTCGACTTGACGACAGTAATCTGTCGTTCAAAAAACGGCGACTTCGGCGGTGCGTTCACAGCACGCGATTGAGACGCACTTTGAAGGCAGACAGTTGTCGGAGTGAAAGTAAAGTGATTACGTGATGCGTAATTACAATTAGCAATTCAGCTGGCTAGCTCATGGAGCCTTAAAACACTACATACGTTATTTCAGTGTTAAGCAATTAAAATGTTGTTGATGAAGTATAACTAAAACAAAATGTCAAGCTCGTTGTGTGCTTGCACTTGTGGACCAGCTCTTTTACAGTTCTTTGTGAACTGTTTTCAGCCACCATTAATATAACGGAAGTAAGATCCGTACAGTTAATCGCAAAGGATTATGGGATATGATGACGACGAGAACTAGCGTTTTGGCGGAGTGATTGCAAGGTGATGCAGACGGTGTAGGGGCTCCACGTAGACTCAACGCAGAAGTATAAATCAGAAGTATAAATCATACACCCATATATACACACAAACATACATACACACTATCATAGACCCATATATACACACAAACATACACACACATACACAGACTATCATACACCCATATACACACACACAAACATACATACATACATACATACACACAGACTATTATACACCCATATACATGCACATACATACACACATAAACACACACACACACACACTAATATATACACACAAACACACACACACTATCATACATCCATATATACACACAAACATACACACACACACACACACAGATACACACACTGATA
>NC_083777.1:26687690-26695190 GCF_963514075.1 Conger conger | reverse complement strand
AACCCTTTACTGCGCTCTCCTTCTGTCACACTTCCCTTTCTCACTCTGTAACACATACACATCGCCCATCCCCCCCTCATCCCTCTTCCACACAAACTGTAGTTTCCACATCCCCCTCTATCAATGTAGCCCCCCCCCCATCCCTCTACCACACAAACTGTGGTCTCCACATCCCCCTCATCCCACCACCACACACACTCTGGTTTTCTCAGCTCCTCTCTCTCGGGTTCTTCAAGGCCTCGCTCAATAGAATTCATTTTCCCGGTTGCTAGGCAATCCCATAAAGCTTGGGGAGAAGAAGAAAAAAAAAAGAAAAAAAAGGACTTGAGTGTTATAAATAATGTATTTGCATTATCTAATCAGCGGAAAATGTTTCCTGGCCTGCAGCCACCCATATCGACACAGAAAGCGCGCGAGAGAGAGAGAGAGAGAGAGAGCGAGAAAGAGAAAGAGAGAGAGAGGGAGGGAGAGAGGGAAGGCGAGGCAGCGCGAGAGGCAGAGCGAAGACTCGGAGCGAGGGAGCAACGGGTGTGTGAAAGAATGAGAGGAGAGAAGGAGAAAACAGCATCTGTTTCGGGAGGAATGAGTCCGGTTGATACGATGGGGTTTTAAGTGGCGCGCGGTTCAGGCCCCCGGGGAGCGATAAGGGTTTCCGAGGCACCACCGCAGGGGCCTTCGTCCAGCCCAGGGACAAACTGGCTGTTAGCGAGAGCGCTTATTTACTGTGATACTATGAACCGCTCAGGTTCGTACATCGTATAATTACACGACGCGCGGAAGGCAAGAAGGCCGCCTGCGCACGATAGGACGCAGAGACACTCCGACCAGCGGCTGCACTGAGTCCTGGGGGTGAGGCGACACAAGACTGTCACAGCATTACCGAGCCGAAATCAAAACTTATATCCGCGTAAAGAGATCAGCCCGAAAGGTTGTAGCGCGTCACGTGCGATTTTCAGGCCCGACGCGTTTTTACACGTCCCGCTGTGTCACCCCGAAAGCCTCTACTTTCACCCTCGCTCACATTTCCATGCGGTGAAAGGCGGCGCTTACATGCTCGATTTCAGTAACGGCAGCAGCGGGAAAACAAGCGGCAAGAAAGAAAGTACGCCGCAGCTTCTGAACCATGATTTATAGAGAAGAAAAAACACAAATCAAAACTAAATATGCGCCCTGGACTTCATCCTGCATTAATGTGCTTTACATGTGGAGCCGTTTGCCCCGAGGACACAAAACCCCGAGGCTGATTTTGACGTCTCCAAAAAGGAACGTAAACGTTGTGGCACATCGCATGTTAATGTATCAATAACACGCAAATATAAATGTGTTGGATAATCCTGACGTGGCTATAGCCTGTCACGCTTTATCTAAAAGCAGTAAGAGGAGTTTTCGAGAGATGAAGTTATGCAAGCAGTGAGTCATTACAGAGACATGTAGGTTCACAATAAGACTTTGGATCTACAGAACCTCTCACTGTTGCAGTTCTCCTCACTATGTGATCTGCATGTACAAGCACACAAACACACACACACACACACATACACACACAGGCAGAAACACTCACATACACGTGCACACATGCAGGTGCAAACACACAAACAAAACACGCACATATACACACAAATGCGCACGCACACATACACATACACACGCATGCAAACCCACACATACGCACGCACAGAGACACGCACAGTCATAGACACACATGCGCACACACACACATACACACAGACACGCACGCACAGTCACACACGAACACACAGCCACGCGCACACACACACACAGCCACACTTGCCTCCTGATATCTCTGTAAAACTAATCACTCTGAAGTGTGGGGGCACTGACAGGCATGCTCAAACATGCTTATGCTCTCTAAGACAATTAATGCCGTTAATTGGCATATTATCATTCCTGCGTTATCCCCGCGATGACATTTCCTATCCTCCAACTGACTCACACCCCTTCCAGAGCTTCCACTCATCCTGCGTTACCATTGGTCCAACACCCAGGACCGGCCCGGTGCTAACCAGACTCTGCTCCAATCGAAGGAGAGGAAGGCTTAACTATGTTACAGCGACAACAGCAGTTGAGAGCCAAAGCCAGATTATAATATCCGTTGCATCTTTTTTGCCATGTTTATTAAATATGGGAGAAGAAATCAGAGAGAAGTGCTATTACAGTGTCATTTTTCCAAACAGGTTTCAGCTAATGACAGTGCATTAGATACCGTCTGGCGCTAACGGAGGCAATGCTAATGACATTGGCGGACACTGACACAGTACAAGCACTGGAATTGTTCAGCACAAACACACACAAGCTCACATACAGTGTGCACATACATTCACACAATACATACACAGCACGCAGTGATTGGAGAACACAGGCAATCAATGGCAAACCTCAAAATAAACAGGAGATTCAATCATTTCCTGGCCTGCACATGACTAGATGCGCTTGTATTCGAGAAAAAACTGACTACTCGAGTATATGCACAAAGGCAACTGGATTGAGCAAGGGACTACTTTTTTAAATGCATTTTAACAACATAATTAGCTCATTGCCATGCCAATGAAGGTCAATTTGAATTTGAATCTCAGAGGTAGAAAGTGTAAAGGAGCCAGTATCTTTTTTCTGGGCAGAAAGCCACTCTTGTCAACAACATTATCAATCAAAGTCGAAAATCAGATGGAGAAATCTGATAAAGATCACGCTCGGAACAGTTAATGTCATTTTAATTCAACACCCCTCAAAAACACAAAAACATTACAAAACAAAAATGCCCCCAAAAAATCCCCAGAGCCAGGCTTCACTGATTCCCCGGGCCAGAACCGGATCCAGACACCCCCCCCCCCCCCCCCCCCCAGTTCCCCTGCAGCGATGAGTCAGCCTCTCCGCAGGCCACATCCCGTACAGGACCTCCAGCGCACACCGTGAGGACTTAGACTGCATTAACGAGCTCCGCCCGCCAACACAGCCCCGCCTGCACAACACACCACAACTTACACACAGCGCATCCAGGGTCAGTTATTACTGTCCAACTTACACACAGCGCATCCAGGGTCAGTTATTACTGTCCAGCTTACACACAGCGCATCCAGGGTCAGTCATTACTGTCCAACTTACACACAGCGCATCCAGGGTCAGTTATTACTGTCCAACTTACACACAGCACATCCAGGGTCAGTCATTACTGTCCAACTTACACACAGCGCATCCAGGGTCAGTTATTACTGTCCAACTTACACACAGCGCATCCAGGGTCAGTTATTACTGTCCAACTTACACACAGCGCATCCAGGGTCAGTCATTACTGTCCAACTTACACACAGCACATCCAGGGTCAGTCATTACTGTCCAACTTACACACAGCGCATCCCCGGTCAGTTACTACGGTCCGGCTTACAGACAGCACATCCAGGGTCAGTCATTACTGTCCAACTTACAGACAGCGCATCCCCGGTCAGTTATCACGGAGCACAGAGAACGGCCTGTGTGTGTGTGTGTGCGTGTGGAGCACAGAGAATGCCCTGTGTGTGTGTGTGTGTGCGTGTGGAGCACAGAGAATGCCCTGTGTGTGTGTGTGTGTGTGTGTGCGTGTGGAGCACAGAGAATGCCCTGTGTGTGCATTTGGAGGGGGGGGGGTAGGCACAAGGCGATAATTGATTCAGTTCAGACGTGGCGGAAAAACAATAGGCGATCAAGCAGAGGGTAGGCATGGTCACGCACAGTGCCAAAAAAATACTCATTTAAGCCCTCCGACTGGGCACAGACTGCTGTGTTCTACTCGGGATTGCCAGTGATTAAATTCTTCTTCTCAGCCTGCTACATTTTAATAACAATAAACCTTGAAATTAGGAGCACAACATCTGAGGCAGTGGGAAATTAAGAGGCGTTTGCTACCACCATTATCTTCTAGTGCACTGCAGTGAAACATCTAGCCTGTCAGCACTAACCAGCACTAACCAGCTAACTAACCAGCACTAACCAGCTAACTTACCAGCACTAACCAGCACTAACCAGCTAATTAACCAGCACTATCCCGCCTCTTCTTGCATCCGCTTGCCTATTCGATCGACCCCTTATAAAATAAAACCTTTTTGTCATAGACCTGACTGTGGGTAAAAGTGACACACTGATTCAGTTCAATTCCTGCTATCTCCCTTTTTCTGGGATTGTGTCCCAAGCCTGGCAATGTCAATCAAAGTGCCAATCAAAGTGCCTCTGCACTGACAAGAGTTGTACTCTAAAATGGCTTCCAGGCCTCACCCAGGCAGGCTACAAATGGGATGTGAGCTTAACCCCCCCCGTTCACTGTAGAGCAGGCCGTTTCAGACACCATCCAACTCCGTGTGCAGGTTTTCATTCCTACCATAACTGCAACCTCTGAATGTTAGTACAAAGTTATGACAGAACATAAACACATGCTTTCAAGCAGCCTTAATGGATCAAGACATTGGCGGTGACAAACACCAGCACGCACAGCAGGTCCAAGGGGCGAGCCTGAAAACCACTGCATTAAAGAACTTTGATATCATTAAATACGATATAGAGGCAATCCAATAATTACAATAATCATAATCATAATCATTATGATAATAATAACCTGGCCAGCACAGCTGCAGCCAGGGGCTCTGAGGTGCTCCCACACACGCAGAACAGCACCGTCTCTCTCATTCAATCACTCAACAGAAATGTACAGCCGCCCCAACGCCGCCACCAGGGGTCCATCAGTTCCTCGAATCCCTGACCGCCGGCCCCGCCCGTTCTTCCGCGCCCCGGTCACTCGGAAACTGGAGAGGTCCCTGGGGCACGCGGTGGAACCGACCAGAGGAATTTTTCCCAGCTGTTCCAACAGAATTTGACGACGAGCAGATGGACTTTTTTTTTTTTTTTTTTTTTTTACGTGTTTTTAAGCTCGTGTTTCTCGGGGCATTCCAAACCTGACCCAGACCAGTAACAGACACATATATTTTTATTACCCTTTACAGAACATTTAATATCCTGCCTATGCTATCCTGGACAAGCCCCTTCGTGTTTTTGACAGATCCATCATAGTAGATAAATAGATCATTACATTTACATAAAGCTTTTGTAGTCACTCAAAACACAAGTGATGAGGGTGAAACTCGCCTCAACCACCACCAATGTGTAGCACCCACCTGGGTGATGCAGTGGCAGCCATTTTGTGCCAGAACGCTCACCACACACCAGCTGAGGTGGAGAGGGAAAGGACAATGTTTTTGCTAATTGAAGCAGGGAATGATTAGGAGCAAGAACCCCCTCTCTCTTTGCGGAGAGTGTCATGGGATCTTTAATGACCACAGTGAGGTTGGACCTCAGTTTAACGTCTCATCTGAAGGATGGCGTCTCCTACAGCACAGTATCCCCATCACTGCACTGGAGCATTGGGGAGGATCGCCCCCTACTGGCCCACTACCACCGCTTCCACTGAAGAGAAGCAGCTTCCCCTCTCTGATCTTCCTTCCCTGAAGGATTATCTCTCTTTTCTCTTTCCCTTCATCACCTCAGCCAGTTCTCCACTTCACCCTCTCCTCCTTCAGCAGCCCTCGCTTCTAAATGGATTCTCGCCTCCCTCTCCTCCGCCCGACTCTCATGGCTGGCACGCCAGACGCAGGCCAACATTACGAAACGCTCGCCCACCTACACACACCCCCCCCCCCCCCCAATTAATTCCCGAACCGTTAGATGATGTTGAGGCACAAACACCATCATAACATGGAAATTGCCTGTGCGTAGATACCGATGTGGCCATTGCCCAAATCTTCCCACCGCCCTGAAGAGCATGACAGTGGCAGAGCACAGAGCCAGCGGGAGCCAGCGGAGGCCAGCGGTTCGGCTGTAATCTGATCAGATTATCTCCCTCCACCGCCCAGATGGGGCACACAGTGGGAGGCCTGTTCAGACACACAGTATATAAATACCGGCTTATTAATCATCTCAAGCCCGTTGCTTACACTGTACTCTGTCGCTCTCTCTCACTCTGTCTCTCTGACTTCTGGCTCCCAGCGCTTTATTAATAAACACGACTTATGCAATAATGAGTAGAACTGCACAGTGTACCCTGCAGTACCCCCCGACTCCGTGGCAACGGACACCAGGAGCGCAGATTACCGCTGTTCTAAAACAATCAGCCTCGCCCAGTCCTGCTCCTTCAGAGCCACAGGAACGGATCACGTCCTCTTCATCCAGCACTTTACCCGACAACTAACACAGCCCGTTACACAGGTAAGAACATTAACGGGGCAAATTGTGCTTTTGATGAAGAGAGAGAAAAAAAAACAAAAACAAACTGATGCTTGCATTTCTTTGCAAGTCAGGTCTTCACACAGACGTCCATGTTCTGCGTTGTCATGGTTTCCGTGCTCGGGGAGAGAAGCGGGGCTGGCATACTGATGCAGGCTGGGCGAGGGAGACGGCGGCTAAGCGCTAGGCTAACGGCGAGCGCACACATCAGAGGCGCGGCGATGCGGTGTTTGCTCAGAGACATACCCCCGGGGGGGGGGCGGCTCTGGGGGGACGGGGGGGGGGGGGTCTGAAAGCAGACAGCGTTAGCTCCTAATGAGCCTGGTTACACAGGAAGACGACGGAAACCGTCACAGGGCCCGGGCACCTCTGAGATCAGTGTCTGTGTGTGTGTTTAAAGCGCTGTTCCACCCCTGACACACACACACAAACACACACACACACACAAACAGACACACCTGTGGGAGTGAGTTTGTGTCTGTGTGTGTGTGGCAGTGTGTGTAGGCCCAGTCCTCCCGGGGGGCCGGCAGGATTAGACACTATTTCCATCATAAATTAGCACCTTGTAGTCATGTGGCGTTTCGTATTTACTCACCACAGGAAGTGATCTAAGTGGACGGAGACTCACCGATGAAGCCTATTTACAGTGTAATGAGCCTTCCAGATCAGCTTCGCCAGAAATACGATGATTACATTTGTTCATGAACTAATAAACTAACACTATGTACAGATAAAATCATTCCTAACATGCTGCATTAATGGACTCTTAAATGTTAACAAAACAATGATTCATTTGATTCATGAGGAGCACTGGCCTGATAAGCATCCACATTCAAAATACGCGATTGTCACGCAATTAAAAGTATATTTTGGCAGCTTTGATAGTGTTTGTAGAGTGCTATTCTTTCTCATGTGTCACCTTCCTAAATGTACCGCCTTTCAAACAAATAAATATAACAGAAAACTATGCAAAGAAATAACAGTGTGTGCACTCAAAATGAAAAGAAAATGGACGAAATACTAATACTGCTGAACTCTTGCGGATCTGAGAAACAATGAGAAGATGCTTTGTCCGTCTCCTATCTCATAAAAGGCCTTTATCTGCAGACAAAGAGCTGGTGTACAGGCATCAGGAGCCAGGGCAGGCCTGTCCGAAAGACACCCTTCTGCTCTCCGTCCTTCTCCCTAATCGAATGCAATCTCCTGTCTGCGCAGGCAGTTCATTTCAATTTAAAACGT
>NC_083777.1:26682690-26685190 GCF_963514075.1 Conger conger | reverse complement strand
GACACACACATACAGTACAGACACACACATGCACGCACACACATGCACACGCATACACATACACACACATAAAGTACAGACACACACACACGCACACGAACGCACACACACACACGAATGCACACGAACGCACACGCACGCACATGAACGTACACACGCACGCACGCACACATGCATACACACACACACACGCATATACACAGGGACAAACAGAAAAAGAGATAGGAAAACATCACTGATTGCTACTAATCTTCTGTAAACATGGCCGACATTCTGAAGTCAAATTAACCAACCAGGTGTGGGTATGTGCCACCTGTGTTAACACAGAGAGAGGCCGCGCAAACCCTTCTTCAAAGAAAACTTCAAAAACAATGATTTTGCACTTTTATTTTTCTATGAAAACAGGGGACAGCCTAAGGCGTTTGAACCTACAGACAAAAAGCACGTGACGCATTACAGAATTCCTGGTCTGGTCCTGAACGGGGAGGTTTTTGGCACTTTGTTTTTTTTTAAAGATATTTTTTAGGCCTTTTTCAGCTTTATTGGACAGTATATAGTATAGAGAGACAGGAAGAATGGGAGCGAGAGAGAGGGGAAGACATGCGACAAATGTCGGACGGTCGGATTCGAACCGCCGACGTTGCGGCTCGCAATGAGCATGCGGTCAGTGCTCTACAGGCTGCGCCACCGAGACACCCCCTGTTTTGGGCACTTTTGAGTGTGGGGTTTCTCAGGACTGGGGAGCTGTTGCTTGGCATTGCCTCATCTGTCCACTGCTGTCAATGCGGGGACAGTCACTGGTGCCAAAACTCATTACCCATCATGCTCCAGCAACCAGCAACACATTCCACTCCCCTTATATACCACAACCAGTGAGCTGCAGTCCACAACACATTCAGTCAGCTCAGTCACACATTCCTAATGTTCCTGATTCCACACAACCTGAGCATTCCTGTGCGTCCCAGCATCTAATTCCATACGACCTCAGCATTCCCCATTATGCGACTGATTCCACACAACCATCACAGAATTTTTACAATTACACATTCATTCTGCACTTCAGAAAATTCCTCCGATCGCAGTTCTGCTGTATAGCTGCAGCTGGCATCTGAGGAGCTGGTAGTCGATCAACAATATACTGTAACTTTGACTTGCAGTTAAATGTAAGCGCTAGTCTATTTGGTTCCAAAATCCAGCGAGGCTAAGTAATTTTGTTGCCTAAAAAATTTCATTTTAATTCATATATACATTAATATTGGGGACAAACTCTAAAATTGAACAACCATCCCCCAAATGTGCACCATGACCATTTTGGAGCAGACTGCCACAGTTCAGTAACTGTGTCCAGTTCCAAATGGGGCTGAATTGTCACAGGGAGACTGGGGCCAGGGGGAATGAATTAAAGGTGACGCAGTGTCAGCTTCCTGTTCAGCAGCCTCTCCAGACTGCAATAGAGTGAGAGGTTCTCCACATCCTTTTCTGGAAAGACCAAAGAAGCACCTCACTGTCACGAACACGTGATAAATGTCACATGAGTATCACAAGCGTGTTCAGCATTAGCACCTGATGGCCACATGAATTTGCCTGCGAAGCACCTCAGCTCATAAACAAACAATAGTTAATTTATAGGTTTGTACAACGTCCAAATGGTAGGTGAGATGAGAGAGGTGACTTTGTTATGACCACACACACGTAAACAAAACCACACACACACAAACACGAAAACCCACACACGCACACACACACACTCAGTAGTAGCAAGTGTAATCATGTTCCTGGGTAATAACAGCACACTTGGCTAAATAAGGGCATCGCGTGCTGCACTTCAAACTCAAGAAAGCATGACTACGGTGGCTCCTTGGACACGCCCCCTTAGCTCCAGAACTGACCAATGGCAGACTGAGCTCCAAGAAGGCTGTCTCTGGGCAACACGACACAGTCAGTGACAGACAGACTCCATTAACTGCCACTTCGGCTGCTGACTGCGTGAGAAACTCAAATGGAGATCAGTGTCCAATATGTTTATGTTAGAGGGGCACAAAATGGAGGTGAACAGTATATGTAAGCAAATTATTATATATTGTGGATCCTTCAAATAAAACATATTCATAATTTCATTTCAGCTCTACTTGTCCACCTCCATATTCCTCTGCACATCATTATTGTGTTCATTCTTACGAGACATGACAGTTAATCAGATTCCCAGGGCAAATTGACCAAACCAATCTGTACATCAGCAGGTCCTGAAGAGCATTTTTGGGGAAGACAGTAAATCTGCCCTTCTCTGGCCAGGGTTTGCACTGCTCTAGATAAGCTCTGCTTATGCTCAAACCTCCCTGGGACAGGAAGTGACCCATCTATAACAGGAAGTAGCCCATCACAGTGGAATGCCAAAAACAGTTCTCGGGGGCTGGAGACCTCTGGGAAAAGGGTGAAGCGGATAGGAGAGACGGGAAGGGGGAATGGGGAGGGGGGATTAAAAAGGCTGAAGCCTTTATAC
>NC_083777.1:26642690-26677690 GCF_963514075.1 Conger conger | reverse complement strand
CACATACACGGGCACACGCACAACCGCATTCACATGCAAACAGAAACACACTCACACACGTACATACACCCGCGCACATTCAGCTCCTTGAAATAACAGGTGAAATAACGTTTGCATACATGCACACAAACACACACACGTACAAAGTTTACATACGTAAACACCCCAAATCCACACGAATGAATACAGACACATAATACACAGCCACAGGTGTGCTCTCTCTCCCCGCCCCCCCCGGCCTTACCTGACGCGTGCGTAGTCATAGCGACTGTGCCACAGCTGCAGCATGACCTCACAGGTGCGCAGCGCAGCGGTGGGCCCGTAGACCACCTCCTCCAGCTTCACCTTGGTGAACAGCAGACTGTGGGACACACATCAGCAGGGAGCCATTGTGAGGGTACAGAATGAGACGGCGTCCATCCATCTTATGAACAGCTCATCCTCGAATTGAATCACGTGCCTTCTCGAGCACGTGAACAGGTACAAACACACGCAGACACGCAAACACGCACACGCACACGCACCAAACTTGCGCAGCTGGTCGGCCGGGCCCCTTTCTATGTCGCTATAAAACCACAACATCGCCGGGTGCCCATTAACAAGAAAGGACAGGTGTGTACCCCTTTGAAGAGCGCTTGAGGGTAGAGGTCATAGGTCATGAAATCGGGGTCGCCTCATATACCTCCAGTGACCTCTGACCTCATATTTACACCGAGTGCACCGCGGGACCAAATGACCCGCGGGCGAGAGTGAGCCAATAAAACACTTCACGGATTCCCGCCTGACCTTTGACACTGTGACAGAGCAGTCAGCCGCCGCGTTTAACAGAGGGGCAGAAAGCCGTGTTCTGACCACGCAGGTCCACACCCGCAGCCTAATTCATCTTTCATTCCCCACCTCTTTCATTCTCTCGCACCTCGGCCCGACAGTGCTGAGGCGGTACCAGTCTGGCCCCCGGGGCACTGCAGCTGTCTTAAGCCCATATCACCCGGCTCTTCCCCGGGCCACTGCACCACAAACTCCCCCTGCACCACTGCTGTGTGCAGTCTAAACACGGTGCACTTCGCAACATGACCTTTTGCTGTACTACAGAAGACGCTAGCCAGCTAGCTTTCTTGCAAAGTGACTACCTACATAAGATACAATTGCTAGCCACTAGCTAGCTTTCTTGGAAAGTAGCAACCTAAAAAAGATACAATTGCTAGCCGCTAGCTAGCTTTCTTGGAAAGTAGCTACCTAAATGAGATACAATTGCTAGCCGTTAGCTGCTAGCTGACCTGCTTTCTTCTTTTCTACCAAGCAGTACTTGCTACTTTCCGGAAGTACACGCTGGGCAGAGGAATGGCTGAAAATATCACCTGCAGTAGTCATGAAAATGGAAAATCGTAGCCCTCAAGACAGTGACTGCTCATGTAGAGGGATCATCACATGGAACTGCCTCTAGAGCTGCACTTCCCCAGACAATATTTGTAATAGTGGGGGTGGGGGCGGGGGTGGTAGGGTGGTGTGGGGGGTTGTCAGGCTTCATCAGAATTGAAGAGCCAGCTCGTGGCTCACACATACATGCACACACACGCACAAGCACACACAGAGACATACACACATCGACACAGACAAACACACACACAGACACAAACACACACACACACAAACAGACAGACACACACACAAGCACAAGCACACACACAGACACACATAAACACCAACGCCCACAGGCACCTACACACAGACAGACAGACAGACACACACACACACACACACACACACATACACACACACACATACACACAAGCACAAGCACAAGCACACACACACACACACACACACACACACACACATACATACATAGACACACACACAAGCAATGCAGCGGGGACGGCCCCGGCACCGGCGCTGTCCCTTTAAATAGAACACCCAGAGCACCCATCGCCACGGCAGCACTGCTGTTGCCATGGGAAGAGGAGGCAGCTTTGGAGAGCCCTGCCCGCTTCAGAGGGCCAGTTTAAGTTGTGCTAATGCCGTTTGTCACCTTAAATAAAGAGCCCGGATCCACTGGCCAGGCTAATGCGCTAGCGAGGAGAGGAAGCCTCATAACTCACACAATGACAGGGCCATTAAACGCCATTATCCGCCGGGCCCCGGCCTCCGCCAGCGCCAGCCCGGCTAACCGCATCCCCGGGGGATCAGAGCGCCTAACTCAATCAGACCCCCGGCGTGTTTTCCGATAAGGAGGGGAACACGGAGGGGGCTACGCAAGGGGCCCAGCCCCGCTTCAACACCCTCCGTTTCGCCGGTGCGGCGCCACCCTCCCGACCCGTCGCTACGCTATGCTGCGGCCTGCTTTCCACCGGCCCCGGCTCCGCCGCGCACAACGCACCTCTTACCAAACCGCCCGGCTGGTTACCGTGGCGACAACGAGTTGGTGATCACAAAGGGGAAAAAAAGTTCTGATGCCACTTTAAATGTTTTCAGCCAAAAAAATAAAAATGTTGCACAAGATGAATGTTCACACAGGAAAGGGCAGCCTGGCATGTTAGCATACTGATAAAAAAACACGTATCTTCAACGAGAATGTCCAGCTCTAAAGCGATTACGATCTGATCTCACTTCAAATGCAGAACACAGGCAATCAACACAATGTCCCTTCCTCTGTGTGCGATAATTAGTCAAGCATAATAGCCTTTTGACCTTTTTGAGTGCAGACACCAGTTTTAGTGGTACAGTTTTGATATGCCTCTCTCTAATGGCTGCGGAGGGAGACAGTATGGCATTCATTCCTTTATCATCACAGCTCAAATTCCAGAACAAAACTCTGGCGTAATTAAAGTTATCAATTAGCGCAGTGCACTTTGGACGCCTCTCATGGAAAGAGAATTAGAGGGCAGCAACTCCGAGCTCTTCTGTCTCCGAGTCTGTGCGCCTCATTAGTTCCGAATTACACCCCATCAATAATGCTACTTACAGAGCTCGCCTTTGTAATGTGTTTAAAACGCGCAACCTCTCCCCCATTCCCTCCTCTTCACTCCTGTCTTTACCTCTTTTCTTCTCTACATTCTTCCCCTCTTTCTTGACGGAAATCCAGACAAAGGTAAAGTGTCCTCAGACCCTAGCCCGTTAGCATTTAGAGTTAGGACCCGGCTTCTCACAGTGGAATCAAAGTCGGGACAACGCAGGAACTCAACCCAAGTCAACGAACGCTTTACGAGAGAAAAGTAAAAGTTTACTGAATGGCACGCCAGCCCAGCAGGAAGAGCAGTGAAACTAAACGAGTTTGCAGCTCAGCAACCTTCAACACCCTGGTCATAAGGCCTGGCTTAAATACCCGCGGCCTTGAAGCACATCCATCTTATCTGTGAGGTCTTATCTGTGACCTATCTCTTTCCTACAGGATGACAGGTTTTGGTACATTATGTACATGCTTAACTATACATATAGAACAAACCTGAACCCATCAAATGATAAAATAATATATAGGAATGTAATGCAAAATATACCAAAGTATTACTACCGCTGTGGCCACAGTGGGATATATCTTATAACCAACAAAACCCATTATAAACAAAGACAACAATATAGTGGCATGTATTGGAAATATTTTATATATATTCAAATATATTTTATATATATTCAAATTACATTACATTATTGGCATTTGGCAGATGCTCTTATCCAGAGCGACGTACAGTTGATTAGACTAAGCAGGAGACAATCCTCCCCTGGAGTGATGCAGGACTAAGGGCCTTGCTCAAGGGTCCAACGGCTGTCCGGATCTTATTGTGGCTACACTGGGATTAGAACCACTGACCTTGCGTGTCCCAGTCATTTACCTTAACCACTACATTACAGGCCACCCCAAATATTTGAATATAATATTTGAAGTTTTTTTTGGCAACATATTTTTTGCATTAATGAAGAGGTGGGGTGAGACGTTCTGTGAAAAACAAGTATTGGAAATATTTTTTTTATTTAGAGTGGCTCCATATATTTAAATTAATGATGAAATAATCGTTTTCTTCAACGTATGCCGACATTCGGTTTGCATTAATGAGGCTGTGGGGTGGAACGTTCTGGAAAACCGCCAACGGCGGAGAAGACCACCGCCTCGTTTCCGCCCCTCTCTCAAACACAGTCATCCGGCCCTCTACCGTAAACGCCAATGGCGGAGAAGACCACCGCCTCGTTTCCGCCCCTCTCTCAAACACGGTCATCCGGCCCTCCACCGTAAACGCCCGTGTCCAGCGCCTCAATCACGCAGCGCTTAAACTGCGAGTACCGCGGGTCGATGACGCCCGAGGCCGCTCCTCTCGACCTCTCGTGTCTCCACGGCGATTGATCGGTTGATTTTTCGCTGTCAGCCAATTAGCACAAGTGGCTTTGAGCCGTCTGTGTGGGGAGGGAGAGCACTTACTACTGCATGACCAGTGACAATAACATGTAAAAATTATTCTCAAACAACAACAACAACTCAAACAGCCCTAATGTATTGTGAAATGTGATACGTTCAGTGTTTTTGTCTCATGGGCAATTTTCAACGTGCTACAAATTCCTGGAAAGCTACTGAAGATATTCATTTCAATCAATCGACATTATTTTTTTATGTGTGGCATGAGTGTTTTGCAGGCATGTAGGGAACACATAGATAGGTGAGCGTGCAAGCTTGTGGGCTGCTTGTTTGTCTATGGCAGGGGTCTCCAATCTTATCCTAAAAGGGCCGGCGTGGGTGCAGGTTTTTGTTTTAACCCAGCAGTAACACACCTGATTAGACTAATGAACTAATCGTGGTCTTTAATCAAGACCTAGATGAGTAGAATCAGCTGTCTTAGTCCTGTGCTAAAACAACAACCTGCACACACACCGGCCCTTTCTGGATAAGATTGGAGACCCCTGGTCTATGGTATACACACAGTCATCCTTCCCTGAGGTGTGTATACTGTATTTGGAGGGAGCGTGTGTGTATGTGAGTGAGTGAGGTGTGTATGTCAGAGAGTGAGGAGCGTATGTGGACGGTGTGTGTGTGTGTGTATGTGTGTGTGTATGTTAGTGAGTGAGGTGTGTATGTGTGTGAGAGAGGTGTGTATGTGGACGGTGTGTGTGTGTGCGTATGTTAGTGAGTGAGTGAGTGAGTGAGTGAGCGAGTGAGTGAGTGAGTGAGGTGTGTGAGTGAGTGTGTGAGTGAGTGAGTGAGTGAGTGAGTGAGTGAGTGAGTGAGTGTGTGTGAGTGTGTGTGTGAGTGAGTGAGTGAGTGAGTGAGAGAGTGTGTGAGTGAGTGTGTGTGTGAGTGAGTGAGTGAGAGTGTGAGTGAGTGTGTGAGTGAGTGAGTGAGTGAGTGAGTGAGTGAGTGAGTGTGTGAGTGAGTGAGTGTGTGAGTGAGTGTGTGTGAGTGTGTGTGTGAGTGAGTGAGTGAGTGTGTGAGTGAGTGTGTGAGTGAGTGTGTGAGTGAGTGAGTGAGTGTGTGAGTGAGTGAGTGAGTGTGTGAGTGAGTGAGTGAGTGTGTGAGTGAGTGTGTGAGTGAGTGAGTGAGTGAGTGTGTGAGTGAGTGAGTGAGTGAGTGAGTGTGTGAGTGTGTGAGTGAGTGAGGTGTGTATGTCAGAGTAAGGTGTGTATGTGAGTGAGTGAGGTGTATACGTCAGAGAGTGAGGTGTGTATGCATGCATTGTTACATGTGCGAGTGTGTAACGTGCACACACTGTATGTAGCAGAGTGTGAGAGTAAGTGAGGTCACACCAGGGTGTGAATGAGCCAGTATATTTATCCTTGTCTCATCAGGCTACATAACCAATCAGGCCGTGACACCTCATCTATGTAAATGCCAGGTTAATTAAGGAACAGCAGGGCTGACTGAAGCTCTCTGATGATGCCTGTCGTCGCCGTGGTAACGGACAGAGGCGGGGCCCGGTCACAGGACACCGCGCGTCCTTCACCTGCGCGCGGCGGGGGAAAACGGCGTTGGCGGACGCGATTGCCATGGAAACCGCTGCCCTCACGCAGCCCCTGAGCCCCTGGCTGACCTGCCGGTCACATGACGAGGCCTCGAGGGATCGGGGGATCGGGGGATCGGTCCGGGGGACAGATCCGGTTGAGGTAACGGGCCTGTGCTGAGGGTCCGCCCCTCCGGTGCGACGGAGGAGTCGATCTGTCCTGCAGCTCCGCGCTGAGAAAACGCGCGAATGACTATCGGCCGGGTCGCACAGGAAACCCGAGAGTCCGCTCTCAGTGTCCCGCTCAAAGCCAGCCGATGAGGCCGACGGGATAATGAATTGTTTTGACTCCCGGAGGACTTGGTGTATATGTGTGTGTGTGTGTGTGTGTGTGTGTGTGTGTGTGTGTGTGCATGTACATGCGTGCGTGTGTGTGTGTGTGTGTGTCTGAGTGAGCTCCAGTTTGTGTGTGTCTCAGTGAGCTCCAGTGTGTGTGTATGTGTGTGTGTGTGTGCGTGTGTGTGTGTGTATGTGAGCATGCATGCATGTGTGCGCCTGTGTGTGTGTGTATGCATGTGTGTGTTTGTGTGCATGTGTGCGTGTGTGTGTGTGTGTATGTGTGTATGTGTGTACATGTGTATATGTGTGTATGTGTGTGTGTGTGCCTGTGTGTGTGCGTGTGTGTGTATATGTGTATATGTGTGTATGTGTGTATGTGTGTGTGTGTGTGTGTCTGAGTGAGCTCCAGTGTGTGTGTGTGTGTGTGTGTGTGTGTATGTGTGAGTGAGCTCCAGTGTGTGTGTGTGTGTGTGTGTGTGTGTGTGTGTGTGTGTGCATGTCTCTCAGTGAGTGGTGTAACAGCACAGAGGTAAAGAGGAGATGCTCTCCGCTCTAAATGAGGCCCATCGCTGACAGGCTGTCAGGAACTGTCATTCATCATGGAGTACAGAGAGAGGGAGGGAGGGAGAGAGAGAGCGAGAGAGAGAGGGGGAGGGAGAGGGAGAGAGAGAGAGGCCAACCTGAAGACCAATTATTTTTCTTCTGCCACTTGGTCACATCACCCTTCCGTTGGTTCCAATTGGCCGCGCTCTCTGATCAATACCGCAGCGAGATGACCCGTCTCCAGGGAAAGGCAGGTGCAGAAATACAGATTGTTACGGATTCCCGAGGAAGAAGGGGGGGGGGGGGGGGGTCCGTGGGCCTTTCGAGCGGTGGGGTGAGGGGTGAGGGGGAGGGTTTGGGTCTACAGATTGCATCCTTCCACACAGAGATGACAACTTCCCCCCAGGGGCAGGCAGAGTACTGTATGGACAGCTAAAGCAAGAAAAAGACCCTAACACTGAGGCTGGTGAAGAAAAACACCCTAACACTGAGGCTGTTGAAAAAAAAGACCCTAACACTAAGGCTGTTGAAGAAAAAGACCCTAACACTGAGGCTGTTGAAGAAAAAGACCCTAACACTGAGGCTGTTGAAGAAAAAGACCCTAACACTGTGGCCGTTGAAGGAAAAGACCCTAACACTGAGGCCGTTGAAGGAAAAGACCCTAACACTGAGGCTGTTGAAGGAAAAGACCCTAACACTGAGGCCGTTGAAGGAAAAGACCCTAACACTGAGGCTGTTGAAGAGCTCACCTCCATTTAAAACTACATGTCCTGTGTGCCTGGCTGGCTCTAATGTACACAACACCGAGCCGACTAACAAAATTCACCAGTTTATTCAAGGAAACTGTAAAAGAGTCCCATCACACTGCCCATTCACCTCCCCGACCAATCGGCAGAGAGGAGCTCTGCAGCAGAGGAAATGACAGGGATCAGTGGAACACAAGATGGCCGCTCAGAGACCGGATGGCCGGGGCTCTCAGTGCCCCTCTGTCACTCATTTCTGCAGCCAATGGCCATAAAGAGCCATTACACTAACACACCGCCACTCCAGTACCGTCAGGTGCCAGGTTCTACAACCACTGATACCTTTCACATTACACACACGCACGCACACACGCACACACACGCAGAAACACACCAGCAGTCCAGTACCATCACTTGCCAGGTTCTACAACCACTGATACCTTTCACATTACACACACGCACACACATGCAGAAACACACCGGCAGTCCTGTACCATCACCTGCCAGGTTCTACAACCACTGAGACCTTTCACATTATAAAAGGCCACAGTTACTGTACCCTGTTGCATCCTGGCAACGGACCGTAAAAATTTACGCAAGAAATATGCAGAAATACAAACATACAAACAGGCACATGGACACGCAAACACACACATGCACACACAAATGCAGAAACACACGCAGGCACACGCAAGCTCACAAACACATCCACAAACACACACACACACACACACACACACACACACACACACACACACCCCTAACCACCCAGAGCCACACCCAGACACCAGCCACCAGCCACCAATCACGAGGTACAATCCCACTGCAGTAAAGCGCAATGCAGATTACAAACTCCGCCCCCCCCCCCCCCCAAAAAAAAAAAAAAACACCACTCCCAATTTTACAGCCAATCACTCCCACCCCCCAGGTCAGGTCACACCCTACCATAACTCATCTGTCCCCCCCCCCCCTTCCTCCTCCTCCTCCTCCTCAGTCACAGACCTCTCTCACAGGCAGTGTACAGCTCTGTGCACAGTACAGTATTCACGCCACGTTCAGGGTGCGCGGCTATTTCTGGCGGTGACTGCAGGGAGCAGTCCTCGCTCTCTCGCTCGCTCGCTCGCTCGCCCACTCTCGCTCGGCTTCTCCAGAGGAGAGGCAGAATCTTGTCTTACGCCCGGAGACGACGCGGCCGGCAGAGTGCCTGCTACTGCCCGGGCAACAGCCTGGAATGTGAAGGCAGGCTTCCAGGAGAACGGGCGACCCTAACCTCCGCACTACGGGGGGGGGGGGGAGATGTCTCAGAACACGTCACGTATGACAAGGCGCACTGAGGCACACGCATGGTTTGCTTATGTGCAGATATTTCCTATTAATGTCGGTAACTTGGACATTTTTTTTTTTTCTTAACGTGTCCTCTGACCTAATAGCCCAGCGCCATCTATGAGACCGTCTAAGTGTGAACATGTAACATGCCCCCTGTTACATTTGATTGGCTGGGGTCACTTCTTCGTTTGATTGGCTGCTTGAATGCAGAACTCGTTCCAATTAAGAAATGAATCAGCCAGGAAATCGCAGCGACATTTGACTGGGCCAGGACTGTATGGCAAACCTCCCTCTTCCACACACACACAGACAGGAACATACACACACAGAGACAGGAACACACGCATGTGCACACAAGCACACACAGACACACACACACACACACACACACACAGGAACACATGCACGTGCACACAAACACACACAGGGCTTTTACCCTGCTGAGGATGACAGAATACAGAAAACAGACCGTCCCAAAACATTCTCCCACTATGGCCTTTCCCCAATCTCTCTCTCCCTTCCACCCTGTCTCCATCCCTCCTACTCACTCCCTCACTCTGCAGAAGAGCCTGGTACACAGAGTCTCACAGACCCGATCACCAGCCTGTCCCTGATGCAGCACCGCATCCAGAACTCTCCATGCAGTGACCCCCAAACATCCAGCAACAGAACTGCTCCACTGAGAAAGCCTCCCGCCTGTGTGTCGCGTTGGATAAAAGCGTCTGACAAATAAATCTAATGTAATGCCAGCACACACAACACACAGATACACTCACACAAACACACCACTGTTTAACTGCTAAAGCCTTCTGAAACCTGCCTGTGCACACACACATGCACACACTCACACTCACACACACCCACACAAACACACACATGCACACACTCACACACAAACATGCACACACTCATACACACATGTACAAACACACACATACACACACACACACACACACTCATGCACACACACACAAACACCACTGCTCAAACATGCTGCCCGCACACACAAACACACAAACACACAACTACGTAATCGTGTGTGTCACACTTAAAATTCACCCAGACACTGGGCCCAGAGACCAGCACACTGACCTGACAGCTTACCGGCCTGTGACCCCGCCCCCCCGCCCCAGGGTGACACATGGCAGTCAGGCCCAGACTGACAGCAGGCTCCCTGAGAGGGGCTCTCAGAGTGGTCCCTGGGGGGGTCTCTGTGTCACTCACCCCAGGCCCGCGTTAACATCTCCACTTCACTCAGTGTCGCCCGCTGTAACCCATCCCCCGGCCAGGAGCCCCCGGCCCGCTCCTGCACACGTCCACACAGCTGCATTATTGATCACTCAGCTGACATAGTCTCTGATCACACAGGGCTGACATAGTCTCTGATCACTCAGAGCTGACATAATCTCAGATCACACAGACTGACATAATCTCTGATCACACAGACTGATGGTGTGAATGACAGGGCCGGACTCAAACACAGACACCCGCGCATGCAGGCAAGCAAGCAAGCACACAGGCACACACACACACACACAGGCGCACACACGCACATACACACACACACACACACACACACAGAGACACTCGCGCATGCACGCAAGCAAGCAAGCACACAGGCGCACACACACACACACACACATACACACACACACAGACACCTGCACTTGCATGCAAGCAAGCACACAGGCGCACACACACAAACCCGTGAACACACACATGGATGCACAAACACACACATGCATGTACACATGCACACAGGCACACATGCACAAACTCGCACACACATACACACACACACACACACACTCGTGCATGCATGCATGCAAGCAAGCACACAGGCGCACACACACAAACCCGTGAACACACACATGGATGCACAAACACACACATGCATGTACACATGCACACAGGCACACATGCACAGACTCGCACACACATACACACACACACATACACGTACGTGGCACGTACTGTAGGCAAGCACACATACACACGCACACACACAAATGCACTGTAATAATAATTAATGCCCTTCAGTAGTTTTTCCTCTCTCTCTCATCCCTCTTTCTTCTCCTTCTTCTGCATGTTAAATCACAGGCTGATTCTTCACTCCCCCTCCTCTCCTCATGACCCAGTTTCCTGTGAAGAAGCTCCGCTGGGCGAGTGAAGTGTTACTTAAGCAGAGGGAAGGAGAGCAGAGCCAGAGTAAAGAGATGTGACAATGCTGAACGCCCACGCTCTGAAGAGAAGCAAGGGGGACAATACACACACTGCACACACACACACACACACACACTGCACACACACACACACACACACACACACACACACACACACACACACTGCACACACACACACACACACACACACACACACGCACATGCACACACACACTGCACACACAGACACACACACACACACACACACACACACTCTACACACACACACGCACACACACACTGCACACACTGCGCACACACACAGTCACAGGCACAGACTGCACACACACACAAATACACACACAGACTCTACACACAAACACACTCTACACACACACACACACTGCACACACTGCGCACACACACAAATACACCCACAGACTCTACACACAAACACACTCTACACACACTGCACACACACACACACACACACCAACTCAAAATCTCCCCCCTTCTCTATTCTCATTCCCCCTACATCCTCCCACCACTGCCTCATCCTAGGTGTTCCCACCTGGAACCCTCTCTCAGCAATTTAAAAAGCGCTGAGTAAAACAACACGCCCTGCGGTGGATCCCACAGAGGGCCACACACTACACCGCATCGGTGGGCCATCACTGCCTCATCGATGCCTCATCGATGCCTCATCGATGCTTGTTTCTACCATCCGCTGCACAGCTCACAAACACATAGTTACTTCTGCTGAAAACCTTTAATTTTTCCATGGGAAGAGAATTCTGCTTTACATAAAGTCCAAACAGCACTCTACACTGACTGAGATGTGGACGAACTACAACTACCAGCCTGCTTCCTGATTGAGCCATTTCCTGGAGAATTGAACATTCTGGAATGGGAGAATAAACTGCCTCAGGTGATGTAACATATGAGGAAAATAACTCAATCTAATTTTATACTGCGTTGCATGAACTAAGGCAGTCTCACACTGACACACACACACACACACAGATAAATGTGCCATAACATCAGAAACTGTAGGAAACCCCTCCTACATGCCCCCCCCCCCCCTCCCACCACCATCACTAGGAACAGCCACTGCGCTCTGTAAGGATGACCTCACGGTTGTCAAGGTGACGGGGATTCCGAGCACTCGGAGGTCTGCGATTGGCCCAGGCTTCAGAGGAGCCTTAAATGGGTCAAAGCAGTCAAGGGTCTCCGGGGTAGAAATCAGGGAAAAGACGAGAGATCTGTGCGCGCGTGTGTGTGTGTGTGTGTGTTGTGTGTGTGTGTGTGTGTGTTGTGTGTGTGTGTGTTGTGTGTATGATCCCAGTTCCTGGTACAACCCACAGATTCATGAGTGCGGGAGGGGGAGGGTGCTTAGAGCGGAGAGGTGACGTGAGTCTCTGATTATATTTGTACTTTTTTTTTCTTCTGGTTTTTATTTTGTAAATAAAAATGACGGTGTGCTTTGAGGGTATGGGGGTAACCAAATGTTTTTCATGATTCCACTGCAGTGAAAAGCCTTTCTGTCACTCCTCTCTCCTCTCCTGCTCTCTTTTTCTGTCTCTCCCTGTTTTCTCTCTCTCTCTGTCTCTCTCTCTCCATATGAAAGCAGGTACATGTGAGGAGGTGAAAATAAGCATCACACCTCGCACAGGTTGACAGACTGTCCCGTTATAACATGAACGAATCAGACATTATTTTTGGACTGGAAGCAGCAGGTTCCTGAAGACGGCTTCGGAGGATGAAACAAGGCAAGAGTGTGAGCTCCAGTCCAGCCCGGTGTGACGGGGGACTGAAGTGGCCCTTCAGCACCCAGCACACGGGAGCA
The DNA here is from genome assembly GCF_963514075.1 of Conger conger. Classification (NCBI taxonomy): domain Eukaryota; kingdom Metazoa; phylum Chordata; class Actinopteri; order Anguilliformes; family Congridae; genus Conger; species Conger conger. Next base: position 26,664,813 of record NC_083777.1, on the reverse strand, counting down.
GGAGCCGGAGAGAGGGAGGGGGAGAGAGGGAGTGAGGCGGGGATGATAATATCAGGGAGAAAGAAGATCCAGAAAGAACCACAGAAGAGCTGATTTAGCTCAGAAAGAGTTTTACACGGACACACACACACGCGCACACACATGCTTACATCTCACAACCTGGAGCGAGAGGATCCCTGCAGAACCACAGAGCCCAACACTGACCCCTGGTGGCCACATTGTGAAAAAAGCACTTCGCCACCAGAATACATATTAATGCTAGAATACCGTAGCTGCAATGATATGAGTGGGGCAATGCCTTACATTACTGGCACATATGGCTTGACACGAAACAGGAGCATAGATATTAGTGCACACACATAAATACACATGCACGAGTCCTCTCAGCGACAGGTGAACACAAACAGACACACATACAGCATACAAAACTACTGCACACATATAAGACTAGAAACGCAGTTCACATTAATCATTTTCAGAACAGCAACGGACCACATGCGGCTAAGAGCACTCAGCTGGAAGTCAGCTTCAGTAAGTTTAGACTAGTTACGGAGCGAATGAGATCTGTGCTGATCTGACACAGTGCAGGGGGCCACCTTGTCCAGCTCCTCTTCCTTCCCTGGCTGGGAGAGGGTGCAGTTCCAGAGCCAGACAGGCTCCATGCTAGCATAGCTAAATAAGGGCCAAAACCCGCCTGTAACCCAGCAGTGCTCAGTCACCATATCCTAAAATACAGGAGCGCGAAGGAGAGCTCATCAGGCCTGAGGCTGAGGGAGGGGTATTTTTACACCCTCCGAGACGTGTTTAACGGAGGAGGGGTAAGGGGCGCACGTCCAAACGCAGTGAACAGCGCTCCGAACAGTGTGAACACAGGGCAGCGTGTTCAGTGTCTCGTCTCCAACACCTCAGCATGTCAACACGCTGCTGATTCACTGGCCTCCTCCACACGCTGGGCATGCACGGGAGCGTGTGATTGGTCACAACACACGCATGTACACGTACACACACAAACACACACGCAAAGACATACACACAAGCATACAAAAACACATGAGCGCTCATATATATACACACACACACACAGACACACAGACACAGACACACACACACACACACACACACACACATCTCAAGCCAGAGCTGGTCATAAAGCTCAGTGGCCTCCTGGACTCCACACATCTCTACAGCAGCACTGGGGGGGAGTGGGGAGCTGCAGTGTCGCACAGGAAGTACAGATGACATCAGCCCTCACACAGTGTGTGAGGTAGTCCGTGAATGCACTAAGCAACCGCAGTTACCAAGCAACATACCAGAGCCAGGAGGGGCTCCCAACTCAGCGCTTCCAGGGCAATCTGAGACCCCCCAAACCTCCCCCCCCGCCCCACTGACCCCGGGGCAAGGGGGCACACAGGGTGGGCCGCCCTACCTGAAGTTCTCTGGGTGCTGGCTGAGGGCGAGGCCCAGGGTGTCCAGGGCGTGCTGGTAGTGTTTCTGCGCACTGAAGAGCAGGGTGAGGAGGTGCAGGGAGTGGAGGTCGTCTCCGCGCAGAGAGAGAGCCGTCTGCAGGGGCTCCATGGCGGCGGACACCTGCAGGGGGCGACAGAGAGGGGGGGCAGGGAGGCGCGCAGGAGAGTCAGAGGCGTGGTTAACTGGTTTCCTGTGCTCTAAAAATGCTTTTCAAACATTTAGCCTGTAGAGCATGAATCCGGCCGTCCGACATTTGTGGCATGTCTTCCCCCTCTCTCACTCCAATTCTTCCTGTCTCTCTGCACTGTTCTATCCAATATAGCTGAAAAAGCACTTTAAAAAAGACAATGCTGTGTTTGAGTGTGCTGTTTGCGTGTACTCCCTCATAAATAAAGGTATGTAAAGTGCCTAAAAAGGCACAAATGCTTGTCGCTGGGGAGGTACCCTGAAGGTAAATGAAATACCCCTTTTGCTTGGAAAACGTACTCGATTACACCCAGAGTATATTACTGTACTTTCAGGGTACATTTCATCCCTGAAGAACAAAACTGTACCTCCACTGTCACTTCATTTCTGAGAGTGTATACAAAAAGGCAAGCCTAGGTCAACCGGACGACCGGGTCCTGTCACCAATCTTCTTTTTACGGTTCTTGTACCCGTACGATATTCCACCGCTTGTGAAGTTTGATAGCGGACCGGGTTCAGGCCTTGGCCGGTACAAGGACTGCAGTAAAGTATAGAAACGCTCCGGATACGATACCCAGCATGCAGCAGTCAATGTACTCCCTCTCGTTCCCCTGAGAAGTGTTATTTAATGAGTTCTATTTGTGTGAGGATGTAAACGCTGTGCTACACGCAGGAACCGAGGGGGGGGTGGGGGGCTCAAGGCCCTGGGGGGGGGTTATGCTCTTTCCTCCCCTCCCTTGTAAAGCGGAGATGTGTTTGTGAAGCTGAGGAACACATAAAAGCCCGTTTAACCCCCCCCCCCCCCACCCCGTGAAACACACCCGCGTCTCCTGCCGCTCAGATATGCATGGCAACCGAACCCCATAAAAACACACAGTCGCTGGAAAACTGCAGGGAGCGTTTCAACTGTGTGACTTCACCCGTTAGGCCACACACATGCACAGACGCACAGACATACACAAACAAAAGCCAGCACCCATACAAACACTCACACACGCACGTACACGCACATACACGCACGCACACAGTGTGCACAGATAGTCCCCATTATTCTGGGCTGGAGTGTGTAAGTATGGGCCCTTATTCTGGACTAGGCCCTAAGAAATAGCTGATTTATAGGGGAGTGGGGGCGGCCATGAGTTTTGTTTGGGGAGGGTGGGGTTTACAGGGGGAATAAAAAATTGTGTTACCCAATTGTTATTAATAAAATAACTGCGCACAAAAAAAAAGAGGAACTGCTTTACGTGTGTTATAGAAAACCTGGTTTATGAGGACCAGTGTGTTACAGAAAAGCTGGTTTATGAGGACCAGTGTGTCATAGAAAGCTGGTTTATGAGGACCAACGTGTTATAGAATAACAGGTTTATGAGGACCGGTGTGTTATAGAACAGTTGGTTTATGAGTACCAGCATGTTATAGAAAAGCTGGTTCATGAGGACCAGTGTGCTACAGAAAAGCTGGTTCATGAGGACCAGTGTGTTATAGAAAACTGGTTCATGAGGACCAGTGTGTTATAGAAAGCTGGTTCATGAGGACCAGTGTGTTATAGAAAAGCTGGTTCATGAGGACCAGTGTGTTAATGAAAAGCAGGTGTATGGGGACCAGTGTGTTAATGAAAAGCAGGTGTATGGGGACCAGTGTGTTAATGAAAAGCAGGTGTATGGGGACCAGTGTGTTAATGAAGCAGGTGTATGGGGGTGTGTTAGGGAGGTGGTATCTGACCTGGCGTGTGAGGGCTAGCTGCAGGGACAGATAGAGGGCGATCTGAGGGTCATTGGGGTCCAGCTCATGAGCCCTGCAACGAGACACATCGGAGGTCAGGCACACACGCACACACACGGAGCACCACCTCCACACAGTCCCACAATGCACCTGAACCTTTATACCTCCACACAGTCCCACAATGCACCTGAACCTTTATACCTCCACACAGTCCCACAATGCACCTGAGTCTTTACACCTCCACGCAATCCCACAATGCACCGGCACCTTCTCACCTCAACGTCCTCAGTTTTATTACAATCATGTCACTGCACTTTTACAAGCACGATATCATACCGTAATTCTAACCTTCATGCACATTAAGATGTTCTCGATAAGCACATGACTAAGCAGACAGATGGAAAAAGTGGCAGAGAGACAGATGGAGAGCTACTCACCTCTGCAGTGACTCCAGGGCCAGTCTGTTGAATTCATCCCGGTTGGCCTTCAAAGTGGCTGAAAACAGGCAACCAGGAAGGTTCAATAATCATGACAAAATGATGGAACGAAGGTGTTTCTCGGTAAAGATTTTCTGGCACTATGGTGACCCACACCCCGCTCTTTTAACCTTGCAGCACCAGGTCAGCCAGTTTTTGAGCTCTGGCCTGGTTTTCCGCTCGGGCGTAAAGAAAGGGGGTAACGCGCTATAACAGGATCCATCGCGTGCAGATTTCACACCGACGCAGCCAGGTATTTATCCTCACAGCAGGTCATTACTGGCACAGTGTGCCGGGGTTTGCGGGGGTGTCAGAGACCCACAGAGCCGTGGGGCTCAGGCAGCTTCCTCTGTGTTCAGTCTCAGAGCAGGGTGGTTAACACTGGCCCTGGAGCAGGGCAGTTAACACTGGCCCTGGAGCAGGGCAGTTAACACTGGCCCTGGAGTAGGGCAGTTAACACTGGCCCTGGAGCAGGGCAGTTAACACTGGGCCTGGAGCAGGGCAGTTAACACTGGCCCTGGAGCAGGGCAGTTAACACTGGCCCTGGAGCAGGGCAGTTAACACTGGCCCTGGAGCAGGGCAGTTAACACTGGGCCTGGAGCAGGTTGGGTAACACCGGGCCTGGAGCAGGGCAGTTAACACTGGGCCTGGAGCAGGTTGGGTAACACTGGAGCAGAGGGATGCTTCTGGGCTACGCTCCGTTTCAATCCCTAACCGCATTACTGCAGCTATTAACAGCCTGAGGTGACCGCAGAGAACAGGTACTGGTCCTAGAGAATTACTGGTCTTCTATTTCAGTTTTACCTCTGAATCAGAAACAAATTTAGACCCAAACCATAAACTGTTGTTATAACTGTATAATTTATTGTTTACATATGACATTGATCAATTAAGTGTTAATTGACAGCTTCCCACTTCCTCCGTGCCACGTGACTGTATGTGTGTGTGTGTGTGTGTGTGTGTGTGTGTGTGCGTGCGTGTGGGTGTGTGAGAACTTGTCATTTGCCTCAAGATGTAATCAGAAAGCCGTGTTCTTGATAGAACAGCTCAGTTGTTCTGCGTAATGAGGGATGAGGGAGATGGTGTGTGTGTGTGCGTGTGTGTATGCATATGTGTATGCGTGTGTATGGGTGTGTGTGTGTGTGTGTGTGTGTGTGTGTTCGCGCGCATGGGTGTGTGTGTGAGCACTTGTCATTTGCCTCAAGATGTAATCTGACAGCCATGTTCTGGAAAGTACAGCTCTTTTGCTCTGTTGCTCTGCGTAATGAGGAGTGAAGGAGATGGTGTGTGTGCGCATGTGTGTGCAGTCGTGTGTGAGTGTGTGTGTGTGTATGAGTGTGAGCGTGTGTGTGTGTGTGTGTGTGTGTGAGTGTGAGTGTGTGTGTGTATGAGCCTATGTGTGTGTGTGTGTGTGTGTGTGTGTGTATGAGTGTGAGCGTGTGTGTGTGTGTGAGTGTGTGTGTGTGTGTGTGTATGAGCCTGTGTGTGTGTGTGTGTGTGTGTGTGTATGAGTGTGAGTGTGAGAGTGTGTGTGTGTGTGAGTGTGTGAGTGTGAGTGTGTGTGAGTGTGTGTGTGTGTGTGTGAGTGCGTGTGTGAGTGCGTGTGTGAGTGTGTGTGAGTGTGTGAGTGAGTGTGTGTGAGTGAGTGTGTGTGTGTGAGTGTGTGTGTGAGTGTGTGAGTGTGTGAGTGCGTGTGTGTGTGTGTGTGTATGTGTGAGTGTGTGAGTGTGTGAGTGTGTGTGTGTGTGTGGCTGGGCCCTGGTGGGGGAAACAGCTCTTCCCGATGTGCTCCTCTGCAGCAGTGTTGTGTGCGATGGCCTCTCTCAGGGACAGACATTTACATGTGATTTGGGGCCTGCATTATGCATGTGCCCAGGCGTCCGCCCGCCGTCCACCGGAGAAACCGCATCAGATAAGGGCCCTAACCGCGTTACCACGGCTACGGCCGCCTTTCCTGCCTTTCTCTCTGTTTTCAGTGCCTGCACTTAGGCGGAGCAGACAGGCGGCGTGTCTCTCCCGACTCACACGGGGGCCCTGTTTTCCCCCGGCGAACCCCGGCTACTTTCCATTACGCCGAACAGCAGGCCACGGCGGTAATAACAGCGCTTTTCCCGGTAAAGAGTGAAAAAAAAAAAAGCATTGAGGATTGCGCCGCTCTGGCAGACTGGAAACAGGCGAGGGTCGACGGGCCGTGGCAGGCGGGCACATTCCCGCCCGCGAGAGGAACTGACGGCAGCAAAAACACAACACAACAGCGCGATTCAGAGCGGCATAAATATCCAGCATTAATAATGAAATGCACAAAAACTGAAAATTGTACGCAGAGTGCCGATTGTTCACAGAAGCCATGAAGCGGTGGAAAGCCCATATGGATCCAAAATCGGTCGTGGAGAGAAATTACACCACGCAGTAGATAATGGATTAGCTTAGACAGCAAAAAAAAAAAAAGAGGCAAATTTTGACACAATTTAAAAGAGAACGACAAAAAGAGAGAGAATAATGGGAGAGGAACGCAGTGGAACGAGAGAAGAATCCACACGACATCTCCTCACATATCTGACCAGCCGTGTGCCCCTTACATCTGGACGGCTGACACTGGAGGAGCTTGGGTAATCTGCCCCACCGCACCCCCGACGACAGTGTTCTGCCCCCCCCCCCCCCTCCTCCAGTCCTGGCTGTTCCCACAACCACCCAGGGCTGTTGCCTCAACCCACCCCCCTCCCTCCTGATGACAGTTACAGCTCTTCTCAGTTCTCATGGCTGTTCCCTCAACCCACCCCCCTCCCTCCTGGTGACAGTTACAGCTCTTGGCTGTTCCGGCAGCCCGCCCACCCTCCCCCCCCCCTCCGTTCCTCACCGTCGGTTGCCTTGAGGCTACGGCACAGCCCGATCGCCAGGTGCGCTCGCGGCAGGAACTCCGAGGCCCCGTCTCCCATGGCAACCACTCTCTGCGCCAGAGCCTCGCCCTCCTCCAACTGACAGCGGGACGGACAGACAGACAGACAGACAGACAGACAGAAGGTGGGTGAGCACAACAGTTATCTCGCTGACACTTTCATCCAAAGCACCTTACAGTTGATTAGGCTAAGCAGGAGACAATCCCCCCCCCCCCGGAGCAATGTCAAGGGCCCAACAGCTGCACAGATCTTACTGTGGTGACACCGGGGCTTGAACCAACAACCTCCCGGGTCCCAGTCAAGCACCTTAGCCGCTAGCAGCAGCGTTGCGGTCGCCTGAGGCTGAGCCGAAGCCCGTCACCTTGGCAACATCGGGCGCCAGCGTTCCCAGCGAGAGTACAGTGTGCGAGCCAATCAAACCAGATAGACAGCACACACTACTGATAAACAAACTCAACCCCCCCCCAACCGCCAGGAATGTTCAAAATGTACACTTCTCATTATAAATGGAGAATGAGATACAACACGAAGTACACTGGGTACAATTCAGACTGTTCCAGACATATATTTAAATGATGCTTTAATTGAGCTCTTTTGCCCAAAAATTATAGAAAAACATTAAGCACGAACTGTACACGCTGTGAGAATACATCAGCTTTCGCCGGAACATTCCTGTGACTGCACACTGATCCCGTAACATTGAGCCACTCCCTTTCCTGTTTTTTTTTTGTATTTTATTTCTGTTTTCTGTTTTCCAAACACAGTACATCAGCTCTGACCTTAATAGCGCAGATTTGTGTAATTAAACTTTTTGCAGCCATTAGCTCCTGTTGTGATTAAGATCAGTGTGTGTGGGGAGATGGACGGGGGGGGGGGGTTTGTGCTGCTGTAAGCTCCTTACGCCGTGCGGCGTGGCAAACATTATCTCCATCTCTGCCTCACACTCACAGGCTCGGCGCTCCACTTCCCCTCCAGCTGGGCCCTGATTCCTGCTCCTCCAGCCCCACTGAGATCCTAATCTCCCACCGCTGTCCCGTAATCGCCCCTGTCCCAGGCCTGCTTCTGTGTGTGTGTGTGTGTGTGTGTGTGTGCATGTGTGTGTGTGTGTGTGTGTGTGTGTGTGTGTGTGACAATGCATGTGTGTGTGTGTCTGTGGGCATGTGTGTGTGTGACAATGTATGTGTGTGTGTGTGTGTGTGTGTGTCTGTGGGTGTGTGTGTGTGCGTGTGGGTCAGTGTGTCTGTGTAGAGCATGCCTGTGTGTATGTATGCCTGCATGTATGTGTGTGTGTGTGTCTATGTCTGTGTGTATGTGTATATATGCCTGTATGTGCATGCATCTTTGTGTATGTATCCCTGTATGTGTGTGTGTGTCTGTGAGTGTGTGTGTGTGTGTGTGTGTGTATGCATGCGTGTGAGTGTGTGTGTGTGTGTGTGTGTGTGAGTGTGTGTGTGTGTGTGTGTGTGTGTATGCATGCGTGTGAGTGTGTGGGTGTGTGTGTGTGTGGGTATGCATGCGTGTGAGTGTGTGTGTGTGTGAGTGTGTGTGTGTGTGTGTATGCATGCGTGTGAGTGTGTGGGTGTGAGTGTGTGTGTGTGTGTATGCATGCGTGTGTGTGTGTGTGTGTGTGTGTGTGTATGAGAGACGCGTCTGTCCCACTCACCCAGTGTAGCTGACCTATGCACACTTTGGCTGCCAGCAGAGGAACGGTGGGGTCTTCAGGTCTCATCTTGGCGCACTCTTTCAGCACCGACACCGCACCTGCACCCTGGAACACAGAGAGGGAGAGGGTGAGAGACACAGAGACACACAGGGACACATCCACAGAGAGGGAGAGGGTGAGAGACACAGAGACACACAGGGACACATCCACAGAGAGGGAGAGGGTGAGAGACACAGAGACACACAGGGACACATCCACAGAGAGGGAGAGAGTGAGAGACACAGAGACACACAGGGACACATCCACAGAGAGGGAGAGGGTGAGAGACACAGAGACACACAGGGACACATCCACAGAGAGGGAGAGGGTGAGAGACACAGAGACACACAGGGACACATCCACAGAGAGGGAGAGGGTGAGAGACACAGAGACACACAGGGACACATCCACAGAGAGGGAGAGGGTGAGAGACACAGAGACACACAGGGACACATCCACAGAGAGGGAGAGAGTGAGAGACACAGAGACACACAGGGACACATCCACAGAGAGGGAGAGGGTGAGAGACACAGAGACACACAGGGACACATCCACAGAGAGGGAGAGGGTGAGAGACACAGAGACACACAGGGACACATCCACAGAGAGGGAGAGGGTGAGAGACAGAGACACAGGGACACACAGGGACACATCCACAGAGAGGGAGAGGGTGAGAGACACAGAGACACAGAGACACATCCACAGAGAGGCACGGAGAGACAACCACAGAGAGGCACAGAGAGAGGGAGAGGGTGAGAGGCACAGAGAGACACAGAAAGAGGGAGAGGGTGAGAGCCACAGAGACACAGGGACACATCCACAGAGAGGGAGAGGGTGAGAGACACAGAGACACATGGACACATCCACAGAGAGGCACAGAGAGACAACCACAGAGAGGCACAGAGAGAGGGAGAGGGTGAGAGGCACAGAGAGACACAGAAAGAGGGAGAGGGTGAGAGACACAGAGACACAGGGACACATCCACAGAGAGGGAGAGGGTGAGAGACACAGAGACACATGGACACATCCACAGAGAGGCACAGAGAGACAACCACAGAGAGGCACAGAGAGAGGGAGAGGGTGAGAGGCACAGAGAGACACAGAAAGAGGGAGAGGGTGAGAGCCACAGAGATAAACAGGGTCACATCCATAGAGAGGCACAGAGAGACAACCACAGAGAGGCACGGAGAGAGGGAGAGGGTGAGAGACACAGAGAAACAGGGACACATCCACAGAGAGGCATGGAGAGACAGCCACAGAGAGGCACAGAGAAACACAGGGATACATCCACAGAGAGGCACAGAGAGACACAGAGAGAGGGAGAGGGTGAGAGCCACAGAGATAAACAGGGTCACATCCATAGAGAGGCACAGAGAGACAGTCAGACAAACACAAGGACACATCGACAGAGAGGCCCAGACAGACACAGACAGACAAACGCAAGGACACATCGACAGCGAGGCACAGACAGACAAACAGAAGGACACAGCGACAGAGAGGCACAGAGACACAGTCAGACAAACACAAGGACACATCGACAGAGAGGCACAGAGAGACTCAGACAGACAAACACAAGGACACATCGACAGAGAGGCACAGACAGACACAGTCAGACACAAGGACACATGAAGAGACCACGGAAGAGACAGACAGCTCCCTCAGAAAAAAGCCATGGAAACGCAAATCCAGACCTTATTTCTGGGGGGGGGGGGTAGCAGTCACACTGCAGGTTAAAGGCCAGAGAACAGGGCTGGCAGCGTGCAGGTTCCTAAGTGGGGCACTGCTATTATAATGTTACTCAACCAGCATTTCCTCAGCAAAAACGCAGCTGTATAAATGGATTACCTGTACAGATAATGTGATCTGTGTAAGTCGCTGTGCTAAATGCTTTAGATATAAATGTGATGTAATGCAGTGGGCAGAGCACTGAAGTGCGGTGGAAATCCCCAACACGATACTGCTGTTGCACGAAGCGCAACCTTGTACAAGGTTAGGCCATCGCTCTAGTTAGCAAAGCACCTTGGCTTAGTCATTTCATATGATGAATCACCTTAAAAGCAAACGCGCAGACCAGCTGTACAAAAGAGCTGTCAGCCCACTCTGCCGAAAGACGCAGGGAGCAGAGATGAATCAGCATTTTTACTGCGCGTACTCCTAGCCCTGAGCTCGAACGGAGTGGTGTTCGTTACAACCGATGTGAAGCATAAACAAAACAAACGGGGCAACATCAGGAGGGCGCACACTGAGGGGGACCGTGTCTGTCTGTCTGTCTGTCCGTCCGTCCGTCCGTCAGGGCTTCCGCACGCGCCGAGGCCATCGCGCTCGGTGGCTAACGTCCCCGAGTCCTTCGTCCGTCCCTTCCCGGCTCGTTTCCCTGCCCAGCGCTAATTAAACACAGAATTAGGCCGCTGTTCTAGTTCAAGGCGCTCCCTGTAGCAAGTGGGTGGCCTGATTTGGGCAGAGTGCGATTACGTGACGACGACAGCGAACAGGTACAGGTGGGCTACCTCCCAACCGCCGCATCGTCCTTCAGTCAGCCGCCTCTGACAGACGCGTGGTAGCCGTAGCTGTTCCTTCAGATTGGGGAGGTTTAGCCTATCACAGATGACAGACTCATTTTAACAGTTGATGGCGCACGGGGTTGTCTTTGTACATTTTTCATCTGCATATTTATTTTTTGCGAGGTGTATTGAAAGCCGAACTTTCTCCGCAAACCTGCATACATTTCTGAATTTGAACACCCCCCCCCCCCCCCCCCCCCTCCGCCCTCCCCATAAGCCACGAGGTGCTAGACGTGACAGCGCAGTTGACAGTCCTTAAACGAATCGGGATCTATAAATAAGGCCTGAGAGGGGCCGTGTGATTGGCTCGGCTCGAAGGTGAAAGGGGGGGAAGATTCTGGAGCGGATATCCAGCTGGACTTCCCACGCGTCGAACGCCACGGCGACTTTGGGGACCTGCGTCCTCTCCCTCCCTCCCTCTCTCCCCTCTTCCCTCCCTCTCTCCCTCCGAGCGCCAGCCTTCTCTTCCCGCGCTATCCTGGGGAGAGTTTTTGTGCACAGTTACTTAGCAACCAGGAGCCGGTTTACTGAAGAAAAACCGACGGGCCGTTTCCCCCGATTACATCATCTGTGTCTTACCGGCACAACCAGCTGCCCCCCCCCCCACCATCCCGGCACCACTTCCGGTAACACTTTACAATAAAGGTCCAGGAACTGTCATGAGCTAATGTAGTTACTAATGACCTAACAACTGAAACGTTAAGATCAGGCCAATGCCCATTGGAATGAGAAAACCAGTTAATGTATCTGTTCATGCTTAACTAATTATATGTTTATCCTATGGTTTGCTGCTAATGTATAAATATTCACGCAACGAATACATCAGTTAGGAGTGTGTGTAGACTTGCTCTGGTAAGATGTCGCAATATCTTGATGATTTAGCGTAATTAAATATATTTTGCAGTACATTTAATTTCGGTAAGAGTAGGTTCTGCCCATCGCATGTAGCTCTGGAATCTTAGCCGCCATGTTTGCCAGGACTGTGCCAGGGTCATGTGGAAGAGCCTGCATTTCACTAACCAGCTGTTCTCACAGTCGAGACTTAAAGTGTGGCAGCCGAGACTCAAAGCATTTCCACATCTCTATCTGCACTCTATAGTCCAGGGAGAGAGATGTCACACTCCTTACACTTACAACTCACCAATAACGCATCAAATATTATTCTGATGTGCCACTGCTGTTTCTCACTCAGAGCAAGGCTTTCCACACTGATCAAGGAGACTATGAAGGAGGAACACACACACACACACACACACATAAACGCTTGCGCACGCACACAGCGCGCACACACACACACAGGCCCCTTGAATAGCGCAGAACCCAACAGCCGCAGGGTCGCCCCGCTTCCTTATAGGGGCGGCACTATTTCCATCGATCTGAGCTGTCATTTCATCCATCGAGATCAATTCACTCAGTCCCACAGACGTATCGCTCTCTCCCTCCCCCCGGCTCTGCAGCCGTGCCCTTGTGAGAGAGTTCCAGAACATTCCGCGTCACGCCACCTGTTTCGCTCGCACCCGTCAGAGGTGAGACGTCAGAGCTCGATCGCCGAGGAGCCAGCCGAACCGGAATGTTCCCGACAATCAGCAACGTGCATAGATAGTTGCACTATCGCAGCAAGGTTGTGAGAACATTGTCTATCAGAGACACACAGCTCAGATATGGGGTCCCCAAACCACGGCTAGGGGATATCATTTGACCTTTTTCTCTTTTATGCGGAGCTATACTGGCTACGATAGACTGATTATATTTTACACAAACTGACAATATTACACAAGCTACACTACTGTACTGTAGCACATGTGTGTAGCTAACAGTGCAGAATTTGTGCCAGGGCCACCTCTAACATTTTGGCTGTCCACACACCAGGGTCCCTAAGATCAGGACTGTCATTCTCATTGCAGTATGGATAATATCATATGCAAATAGACTACAAAAAAAAAACGTAAGTTCACATTTACGTAGTAACATTAAATTATAGTATGAGTAAGCACAGACTTGCCACATTTTCCACATTATTTGTAGAGGAGGATTCTACATGCACTGATTCTGAGATAATGCTGAATGTTGATTTCTGGACATTGGTCAGACTCGCGCACTCTAAAACCACATTTCCCCACACCCGCATCCATCTCTGGACAAACAGGCCAGCAGACAGAAAGGCTGGTGAGTTCATTAGCTCCAGAAGCCCACAGTCAGAGACCCAGGCTCGTAAATTAGAGAGCGGGCTCCAGTGACAGTGCCCAGACCGTGAGTGTAGGCTTACAGCCAGCTCCAGAACCAGGCCCAGACCCTGAGTGTAGGCTTACAGCCGGCTCCAGAACCAGGCCCAGACCCTGAGTGTAGGCTTACAGCCGGCTCCAGAACCAGGCCCAGACCCTGAGTGTAGGCTTACAGCAGGCTCCAGAACCAGAACCAGGCCCAGACCCTGAGTGTAGGCTTACAGCCGGCTCCAGAACCAGGCCCAGACCCTGAGTGTAGGCTTACAGCAGGCTCCAGAACCAGAACCAGGCCCAGACCCTGAGTGTAGGCTTACAGCGGGCTCCAGAACCAGGCCCAGACCCTGAGTGTAGGCTTACAGCAGGCTCCAGAACCAGGCCTCACCTTTCCACACGCCATGAGAGACAGGCCCAGCTGGTACCACAGGTGAAACTCGTTAAAGGAGAACTTCATGGCCCGCTCCAAACACTGCAGGACAGACAGACAGACAGACAGACAGACAGCCTGTTAGTCAATTCACAGTTCTGCAGAGCCCTGCTTCACGTCTGAGGAGCTCAACAGACAACATCACAAGACCTAAACATGGCGCTGGGGAGACATATCCCTGTTAATGGACCACTACACACATATTAAAACATGAAAGTACCAACAGTTATAGTACCTGATCTCTCTCACACACACACCCACACACACTGAGCAGAGAAAGCCAGGTCAAAGGTTAAAGGACAAAGGTTGAAGGTGAAAGTGTAAAGGTTTAGTTGAAGATTAAAATAGACAGTTATGGCTATGTCTAGTTCAACTGTCATCTTGGCACCTATGAGAGATTAGTATGACAGAAAGGTTGTTAGTTGTCATAAGGGTAGCACACAGATACAGAACCAAGCCCTGTTACATTAGAGAAGAGTGTGATGTACGTGAGTGTGTCTGTGGGTGGTGCGTATGTGTGCATGTGTGTGTGAGAGAGAGAGAGGTGGAGTTTGTGTGTGTGTGTGCATAAATGCACGCATGGTGTCAGACAGGTGAATTTTGGCACTCAAGTCCTTGTTCTTCATGCTTTTTTGGTTCACCTGTGTCTTACAGCGAAGCCACGCCCCATTCTGGTGTATCTGGGCAACATGGAGCCAACCTGAAGAAGGAGAAGAGGGAGAGATGGAGAGACGGGGAGACAGGGAGAGAGAGAGAGAGAGACGGGGAGACAGGGAGAGAGAGAGAGAGAGAGAGACGGGGAGACAGGGAGAAGGAGACGGGGAAAGAGAGAACAGGGCACACGAGGACAACAGAAGAGGGCAGAAAGCAGTAAATCATTACAGGGGCAAACAGAGTGGGGTCAGAAGAAAGCAGGAGGGCGGATGAGAGAGAGAGCGAGAGAGCGAGAGAGCAACGGGGTACAGCCAGGCTTTGAACCCACAGAGAAGTCCGCCACAGCGTCTCACCGGCTTTGAATCGCTGAGTTTCAACTGAGCACAAAATGCAGCACATGGTAGCAGCTCTACTTAGGGGCATTAGGAGGCCTGTCTCGACGTTGTGCAGTGAAGTAAACATTACGCTGCGCTCATTCACATATAATAAAGTCTGGAACGAGCTTCTCAAACAAGCACCACCTGTGTGACAGGCTGTTAATATGAAGAGGGCCATTTCCACCCAAACTCAAACTAACACCATGTCAACTGTGGGAAGCACCGTATGGCGTACTGCTGGGAAGTGCGCTACATAGACTAAGTAAATTATTCTATCATTATTATAAATAATTGTTATTATTATCACATTTATTTATTTATTTATTTAAAGTATTTTTCCAAAATCAGTGCAAGAGAAAATTCTGAATTAGTACAGCATCATTCATTTAGTGCTTTAACTTCAATTTAAAAAGAATAATATAAAAACCACTAACACACGCACACATGGACACACACACAGACACACGGACACATACACACGCACACACATGGACACACACAACCCATACACATGTGCACATTTAGACACACACACACACACGGGGACACACACAGACACACACATGCGCACATTTAGACACACACACATACGGACACACACACACACACACACACACACATACACACACACACACAGCAATTACATTACATTACATTACATTAATGGCATTTGGCAGACGCTCTTATCCAGAGCGACGTACAGTTGATTAGACTAAGCAGGAGACAATCCCCCCCTGGAGAAATGCAGGGTTAAGAGCGCACATGGACACACACGGACACAAAAACACACAGACACACACGGACACACAAACACACACACGTGTGCACATTTAGACACACACACACACACACACACACACACAGACACACACACGGACACACAAACACACACACGTGCGCACATTTAGACACACACACACACACACACACGGACACACAAACACACAGACACAGAAACACACACACGTGCGCACATTTAGACACGCACACACACACAGGGACACAGAAACGTGCGCACATTTACACACACACACAGACACACACACACACACACAGGGACACAGAAACGTGCGCACATTTAGACACACACACACAGGGACACAGAAACGTGCGCACATTTAGACACACACACACACACACACACAGACACACTCCTCCCCCACCCCCGCTCTCACCTCAGACAGCATGGCGTACTGCCCCCTCCTGGCCATGGCGATGCTCAGCAGGTCGTACACGGAGGTGGCGTCCTGCAGGCTGGCCTCCCGCGCCTCCACGTCCTCAGGAGCGCGGCTGATCACCGCCTCTGCGCTGGCCTGCGGGGGGCGACACCGAGCACAAACACAGCCATGAACCCTGCGTCCTGCCAGGACCGGACCGGGTCTGTCCGTCTGTCTGGCGTAGGTGCAGAATGCACTACTGAGAAAAGGTCTACGTTTACAGTTATTTAGCTGACGCTTTTATCCAAAGGGACTTACAGTCAATTAGACTAAGAAGGGGGGCAATCCCCCCTGGAGCAATGTGGGTGTAAGGGCCTTGCTCAAGAACCCAACAGCTGTGTGGATCTTATCGTGGCGACACCGGGGCTTGAACCACCAACCATCTGGGTCTCAGTCACAGCCACGAGGCTACAGGCTCCCGGTACAGGTTTATTACTCACCTTAATTCACAATTCTTAAAATGGTTAAAGTTTCATTTTTAAACCTGCACCTCATTCTGATTATATGTGTGAATTTGGATAGAAAAGCAGCAAAAACATATCAATGTAATCGAACAGATTTGGAATTGACATCCTTGACAGGGATGGGTGGGGGGACAGAGTCGGTCTGAAATATGGAGGAGGAGGAGAAGTCAGGAGGGATAATGAGAATGAGAGAGAGAGAGAGAGAAACAGACAGAGAGTGCAGTGCATGAAGAGAGATGGATGATGCTGTCAATGGCCTCATTCTGTAACGCTTAGACAGCGGATTGTAATGTGCGAGTAAAGGGGTTTGCGTTGAGCTGAACTGAATGGCAGTGAAAGGGAGTGTCTCAGGGCCGTTGTGTTCGGCCGTCATCGACAGCACCGTCACTGAGAGGGAATGTGCTGATTTAGCCACGCGGCAGCCCTGTCGCGGTGCAGCTAAAGCAGATCTGAACCTGGATCTGAGTTTGACTGAGGGATAGATAGCACAGAGAGGAGAGGGGTGACAGCTGGTGGAATAGAGAGAGAGAGAGAGAGAGAGAGAGAGAGAGGGGGGGGAGAAGGACAGATAAACATTCGGGTGACAGACTGATAGGTATGACAGACAGGAAGAGAGAGAGAGAGAAACAGAGTGAGTGAGAGAGAAAGAGAAAGAGTAAACAGAGAGATAGACAGATAAGCGTTTGGGTGACAGACTGATAAATATGACAGACAGTGAGAGAGTGGGGGAAGAGAGAGAGGGAGAGAGAGGGAGTGAGAAAGATAAGCGTTCGGGTGACAGACTGATAGGTATGACAGACAGTGAGAGAGTGGGGAGAGAGAGACAGAACGAGAGAGAGAGAGACAGAGCGAGCGAGAGAGAGTGAGTGGGGGGAGAGAGGGAGAGAGAGAGATTAACGTTTGGGTGACGGACTGATAGGTATGACAGACAGTGAGAGAGTGGGGAGAGAGAGACAGAGCGAGCGAGAGAGACAGTGAGTGGGGGGGGAGAGAGGGAGAGAGAGATTAACGTTTGGGTGACAGACAGATGGCACACAGACAGAGAGAGAGAGAGACGGAGGGATAAATGGAGAGGTCTCTCACCATGGACTCTGAGATCAGCAGCAGCAGAATAGCCTCCTCCACCACGTCCTGGGGACAGAAGGAGCTGCAGAGCGAGAGGCAGGAAACAGGAACAGGAAGTGACAGGACGCAGCAGTCAGTAAGCCTGACAGCACCTGTACACCAGGCACAGGCTCGTGTGTCAAGGCAACCCTAGAAGTGTCTCTGCGTCACTGCCCTGTGAGGTCAGATTACCACCCCAGAGCACCTTCTCCTTCTCCCCTTCTCTCTCTGCATCTCTCCCTCTCTCCCATATCCCCCCCCATCCCTCACTCCTCTCTCACAGCTATCTCAGTATCGCACTCTTTCCACTCTGCAGCAATAACCATACCGTGTAATTCTTCACTCGTTCTCCATCCATTCCCCCTCTACCCCAGGTCAGTCTCAGTCTCTCTCTCCCTTTCTGTTTCTCACTTCATCCCTCCCTCTCTCTCCCACATCCCCCATCCCTCACTCTTCTCTCTTTCTCCATCCATTCCTCCTCGACCCCAGGTCAGTCTCAGTCTCTCCTCTCATTCCTTATATCTACTTTCTCCTCTCCTGTGCTCCCTCTCCCTCATCCCCTCTCAATAAAAAGGGAGCGCAGGTATGTGGTATAAAAGTCCTCCTCGGGTATAAAACACTGAGGACTATGGCCGTGCGAAGCTGGATTCTCCACCTCAGGGCTCTGTCCGGCAGGCAGTGGGCCTAGTGGAGCCTGCCGCACTGCACTGCAGTCAGCCATTAAACACAGCTCCGTGCGTGCCCCCTCCTCTCCTCAGAGACACAGCCTTTTATAGCGCTGTCCCAGAATATGCTGGAACTGGGCCTTGTAGGAGACGGCAGGTTCAAATCCAAGGTGGGGCAGTGCTGACGTACCCTTGAGTAGGGGCTCGACCTGATTCACTTCGGCAAACACATTCGGAATATTAGGCATCCTAGATAAAAGGTAAGTTAGAATAAAACGAAAATGCGTTTACAAAGTCTGTTCACATTACAGAATACCTTCTTATTTTAATGATAATGAAAGGCGCCTTTCTCGTGGCTGACAAACTACAGTACAAGCTTCAATTCTACTTTTATAACAAAAAAAAAAAAAGATGGTTTCCAAAAATATCCATTATCCCCTCATTATTAAATGTCAGGTGCACTTCATCATTCTGCAGAGAGGTGGCAATTTGGGTGAGCTCTCAGACATCACCTGCGGGGGTCTGGCAGTTACCCAGAATGCCTGCTGTTCGACATAGTCAGGTGAAGGCAATCTACCAGAGAACACAGGAGGACACAGCCAATATTCACTCTTGACCTCTGCCTCTGTCCTTGTCACCGCTGACCAAGAAACTGACATTTCTTAGTCACCAATGACCGTGTTCCCTGAAAAACTGAAACTGAAATCACAAACGGCATTTCTCCATCTCGTCATCATTTTTTTATTTTCCTCTCATACACCATCCATCCATCCATTATCTGAACCCGCTTATCCTGATCAGGGTCGCAGGGGGGCTGGAGCCTATCCCAGCATACATTGGGCGAAAGGCAGGAATACACCCCGGACAGGTCGCCAGTCCATCGCAGGGCACACGCACCATTCACTCACACACTCATGCCTACGGGCAATTTAGACTCTCCAATTGGCCTAACCTGCATGTCTTTGGACTGTGGGAGGAAACCGGAGTACCCGGAGGAAACCCACGCAGACACGGGGAGAACATGCAAACTCCGCACAGAGAGGCCCCGGCCGACGGGGATTCGAACCCAGGACCTCCTTGCTGTGAGGCGGCAGTGCTACCCACTGCACCATCCGTGCCGCCCCCTCTCATACACTTCCGAGACAAATCTCATCGATGTGCTCGGAGAGATACGAATTGCACGGGACAATTTAAGTAATAGCCACCGTCACAAACTAATGATTAATGTTATTCAGACTGGCCGAACTCTGAAGGCCACTGCAGGAAGAAGAGTAGCAGAAGGAGAAGAGAAGAAGACAGAGGACAGAGGAGAAAACGAGGACAAACAAGTCCTACCTCTCTGCGCCGTGGCCCTGTTGAGGGGTAGAGGACACAGAGGAGAGAAGGAGGAGAGAAAGACACCTCTCTGTGCTCACCTCTCTGTGCTGTGCTGCTGTGGTGGTCTGGAGGACGGGTAGAGGACGTCTTTGGGGGCGGCCGCGCCCTCCCTGTTCAGCCAGGCCAGGGGCGGGGGGGACAGGGGGTCCCAGTAGCTGTCCTCACTCACCGAGCTGAGCAGCACCTCGGCCAGCTTCTGCGCAGCCGTCTGTGACACAGGCAACACAGCAGGGTTAGCACAGGCTGCACAGTTACTGTAGCGGAGTTAGCACAGGCAGCACAGTTACTGTAGCAGGTTTAGCACAGGCAGCACTGTTACTGTAGCAGGGTTAGCACAGGCAACACAGTTAGCAAGTTTAGTGCAGTTACTGTAGCACAGTTAGCACAGGCAGCACAGTTACTGCAGAAGATTTAGCACAGGCCGCACAGTTACTGTAGCAGAGTTAGCACAGGGAGCACAGTTACTGTAGCAGGGTTAGCACAGGCAGCACAGTTACTGTAGCAGGGTTAGCACAGGCAGCACAGTTATTGTAGCAGGGTTAGCACAGGCAGCACAGTTATTGTAGCAGAGTTAGCACAGGCAACCCAGTTACTGTAGCAGGGTTAGCACAGGCAGCACAGTTACTGTAGCAAGTTAGCACAGGCAGCACAGTTACTGTAGCAGATTTAGCACAGGCAACACAGTTACTGTAGCAGTAACTGTGCTGCCTCACATACAAAGGTTGAATGTAACTTTTTCTGGCAAAATATAATCTCAGTACCCAATAAATTAAAAAAACAGACTCACTGATGGTGTTGTTGGGGAATCAGAACTGGGGGTGGGGGGGGGGGGGGTTAGGGCAAGTGCTACCCACAAAAACTGTTTGGGTAGGGAGGGAGGGACCAGGGTACGGAGGGTGGTAAGATAACAGCATTGCCATGGTAACGAGGGTGTGAGGGAGGGGGACATGGTGACGGAGGGGCGGATCTGTCATTCTGGTCATGTCTGCTTATTCCCTGACATTTATTTAGTTGTTTTTATCTTGCTCTCAGAATAGCTCATGCATCTTCTCAGCCGTTCTGACAACAGTTTAACATCCCCTGCCTTTTAAACGCTAGCAACACAAACAGACACCGATAATGCAACACAGAGCGGAGTTTATATTAACCCCGGAGGGACAAAATGTCTGCTATCAGAATGAAATGTACTGTCAGGAGGATTAAAGCCCGATTATTGCGCAGTGAACCTATTTCTCAGCGCTGACCTCATCCCGCCGATGTTCCCTGTCGGTGTTATTTTCGACAGCAGTGAGATAACGCGGAACTTGTTATTCAGAGTCAGCGTGGCGGCAGATACAGCCCGTCCTGTGCCCGAGCCTTGCGGTGAACGGGGGACAAGTGCGTCGCTGCGGATTTCCGCGTTATCTCCCGGAGACCTGAAGCAACGCCGGCGCTCTGCGTCCGGCGTGACCTCTTAGACGCGACACACGCGCGCGTGTGCGCGTGTGTGTGAGTCGCGTGTTCCCAGCGTCCTCCGTGCTACAGCGCGCGCCTTGCCCCTGTGCCGTGGCACCGTTGCCGTGGCGATCTGCCCTCCATCACCCCTGCTCTGGAGAGCGGTCCTCAGAGAGACGGGGCTGCAGCCCAAATCAATGAGGAGCCTTGCATAACCGCCAGCGGCTCCGCCAAAGCTGCGTCGCTAGGCAACCGCATCCCAGCAGGAGCTGCATTGCGACGCGGAGTTGGGGGAAAAACTCGCTCTCTAGTTCCTACTGCACCCTCTCCGTCAAACAAGTGTGTGTGAGTGTGTTTGAGTGAGTGTGTGTGAGTGTGTGTGTGTGTGTAAGTGTGTGGGTATGTGTGTGTGTCTGTGAGTGTGCGTATGTGTGCATTCAAGCAGTAATGACCGTGCACTTACACGTGTGTGTGTTTGAATATACATATATGCCTATATAATTCAGCATATCTCTCCTGCGCTAAAGCAGCCCGTGTGTGTGTGTGTGTGTGTGTGTGAGAGAGAGAGAGAGAGAGGTGCAGTCCCTCTGCAGCAGGGTACTCTGTAGTCCCCCCCAGCTCTCTGTGTGGCGCCCCCTGGTGGTGGAGGCGAGCGGGTGCAGGGGCCGGTGTGCAGTGCAGGTGTAGCGCCCGGAGCCGCTCGTTCTGCTGAGTCACTCTGCGAGAGAGCGTCTCTGTCCTGCAGCCGACCGCAGCAGGCCAGCACGAGGGGCTTTACAGAGCGGCCATGACGGTCCCTGCCCCACACTGGACTGCGCAGGCTGCTAAACACTGACATGGACAGGGCTCTGTGTACAGCAGCACACACACTGGGGGGCCATGTTCCGCTCTGTAAGGCTGGTGTCAGTAAGGGAACCCCGACAATTAGGGGTTTGAGTCTCTGACACACTCGCCTATAATCAGGGGGTCTGAGTCTCTGACACACTCGCCTATAATCAGGGGGTCTGAGTCTCTGACACACTCGCCTATAATCAGGGGGTCTGAGTCTCTGACACGCTCACCTATAATCAGGGGGTCTGAGTCTCTGACACACACAAACACACTCACTCACACACACACACACACACACACACACACTCACTCTCACACACACACACTCACAAACACACACACA
>NC_083777.1:26590190-26637690 GCF_963514075.1 Conger conger | reverse complement strand
TTTATCTGGTGTTTCTTTATCTAGTCTATGAAATCTTCAGGCTTCAAAGCTGTTTGTTCAACAAGCCACACAGAATGAAGGCAAGCGGTGACTCGTGAATATAGTTAGCCGGGTCACAGAGAGAACAGCACCCCCTTGAGGACACTGAGTTTCACTATCACTTTTGCTTTTGTCAAACTGTCATTATCCTATAACGACATTAAGATGTCCTCATATTTAATAATAAAGGTGTTGACAGGAAAGCGAATCCTCAGTGTTTGTAAGATTCACTTTCACAGCAGGGGAACAGAGCCATGCCACGTTGCCCTGACGCAGCGCCTTAACGACGCCATAGAGACGCCGTGCCACGTTGCCCTGACGCAGCGCCTTAACGACGCCATAGAGACGCCGTGCCACGTTGCCCTGACGCAGCGCCTTAACGACGCCATAGAGACGCCGTGCCACGTTGCCCTGACGCAGCGCCTTAACGACACCATAGAGAGTATGGGCGGCCTGTAGCGTAGTGGTTAAGGTACATGACTGGGACCCGCAAGGTCGGCGGTTCGATTCCCGGTGTAGCCACAGTAAGATCCGCACAGCCGTCGGGCCCTTGAGCAAGGCCCTTAACCCTGCATCCAGGGGGATTGTCTCCTGCTTAGTCTAATCAACTGTACGTCGCTCTGGATAAGAGCGTCTGCCAAATGCCAATAATGTAATGGAATGTAATGGAATGTAATGGAATGTAATGGAATGTAATGGAATAATAGAGACGGCGTCACGGGTTCCTCACGACCGCGCCTGAGCACGTGCCCTGTGCTACCACCTCACCTGTCACCCAGTCCTCTGGAGCCCTATCCAGCACACTACCTGTCCAAAACAAACACCCGCTCACGCGTAGCACACCCTGACACTTTAATCAAGTCTTGAGCAATCTCTGACCAATGGAAAGGTAGTGTGCTCTAATCTGAATGGTGACCAGAGTTAATCTGAATGTTCACTAGTTTGAGCACATTCTGTACTATTGACGGTTAAAATAATATAAACATTTCTGTTTGTTTGAGACTTCCATTCCGTGTCAGCACACACTGACAAGTGACAAGTGACAAACACAGCCTTTTAAAAAGAATGTCTTTCTAGGACAGCGAATGACTCCTAAGGAAACAAGTGCTATGTGAGTAACTACGGCGTGGCTATATTTAGCATATTTCCTCCAGACATTCCGGTTGTACAACTTCACTCTAAATTGGCATCTCATAAGGAGTCATGTCTGTTCACGCTGCCAGTCTTCTCAAACAATCCAGACATTCCTCAAATGTGGCATCTGTATTATTGTTGATTACTTCAACCGCAGTGATGTGACAACTCCACCTTAAAATATATCAACACAACCCAGGCAACAATGTGTCACATTCCAATTCCACACTTACACTCACCAAGCACTTTATTAGGTATTTATTAGACTCTTTTTTTTCTTCTACTGCTGTAGCCTATCCACTAAGTGCTGTGTGTTCAGAGATGCTCTTCTGCATACCACTGTTGTAATGTGCGGTTATTTGCGTTACTGTCACCTTCCTGTCAGCTTTGACCAGTCTGGCCATTCTCCTCAGACATCTCTCATTAAAGTGATGTTTCTGTCTGCAGAACTGCTGCTCACTGGATTTTTTAAAATGTATTTTATTTGCACCATTCTTTGCAACCTCTAGAGACTAGTGTGCCTGAAAATCCAGGGAGACCACCCTGTCTGCCACCAACAATTATTCCACGGACAAAATCACTTATATTACATTTTTTCCCCATTTTGATGGCTGATGTGAACATTAACTGAAGCTCCTGAGCCGTATCTACATCGTACGCATTGCACAGCTGCCACACAATTGGCTGATTAGATAATTCCATGTAATAAAGCAAAAATATTCCTAATAAAGTGCTCAGTGAGTGTATCTTTCTGCATATACAATACAGAAGGTAATTTTATAACTGTCACACAACACAACAGACTGTAACATGACATGACTGTAGTACTGTAATTAAAATGGCACACTTTGCAGTTCATTCAATGCTCCCTACACTGACAATGGAATATTTTCATACAGATTAATATTTAATAAGGAAAAAATAAAAACAACATTGAACATATGGAAAATGGGAAGGCCCGTGAATGATGGTTGATTGTGAGGACAATGGAAGGTAACGGAAAATGCTGAGCAACAACCGGTCTCACACAAGCACACGACAGCTATCATTTTCACTAAATTCTTGGAAGGTTGGAAAAAAAATAGATATTTTCAAAAACTTTTGCAGAATGTCTGAACAAACCTTTGCAGCCATGCACATACTGTATCATGTGCCAGAAATGATTATGAAATGATATATGAAATGAAAAGAAATCTATACATTTTCAATATCGGGAGGGCACTACTGAGGGTGCTTTCATAGTCAGCATAATTATTCGATAATTTCCACACTTGTCATTTCTGTAATGTTTGCAGGAGTGGAAATCGTGCCTTTAAACTTTAGTGCTGACTTGTACAAGAGCATCATTGACGGTAAAATCCCTGTGCGTTTACAATGCAGTAAATCATTTGGTTGCAGTTTGAAGTGCTCTTCTAAATCGTGACTTGTTCCATGCCCAAGAGGCATGCTTTGGGCCTGAGGGAAGTGAACTATGACCCTCCAGAACCCAAACCCACGACCTCCCTGGGCTCCAGCCAGCTGCCCTTCCTCTACCACAGTGTACCGTATACCAAATCACTTTCATTTCTACTTAAGTGTCTGATTTGGAAATATAAACACCATCTCCGATGAAAGCCAATCTACTAAAACGTTTGTTTTTAAGGGCACATGTTATTCAGCGTTTACCAGCCCTGTGCTGATCTATTTCTAATCCATACATGGACATGTCATTTTGAGGCTTTTAATAACTCCTGCGGTAAGGATTAGGGCGCAGATCGCAACACTCAATTAATACTTAATATAGATATTACTGGAAAAGGCTCCTACTACAGATTGGGTCCAGTGTTTTTCCTGGCAGCGGGCTTTAAACAGCCATATTTCATATTAGTGGCGTTCTGCTGAGTGCACTGCACGGATAAAATCAAAGTTTAAACAGGTGATGTGGAGCCAGATTGCACTGGGGCCATTTTTCCTCATCAGGGTGATTAGCATGAGGCTGATTGAACATGCAGTGGAACAAGAAGGCACATTCATTTTAATAGCTTGCCAATTAGCAAC
This sequence comes from Conger conger, assembly GCF_963514075.1. Lineage (NCBI taxonomy): Eukaryota > Metazoa > Chordata > Actinopteri > Anguilliformes > Congridae > Conger > Conger conger. The sequence continues at coordinate 26,634,480 of NC_083777.1, read as the reverse complement.
ATTTTTCCGTCTGATCGTATCCAAAAGCCAAATTAACCGTGATAAAGGATCTGAAATGGCTTTTAACCCCCCAGATGGAGGATCTTACGTACATTTATGAGATTTCCAGACACAAAAGGACCTCCATTTCATACTTTGTGTAGCCACGATAAGGTTGGGCCCTTGAGCAAGGCCCTTAACCCCGATTGGCTCCACGGGAATTGACCCCTTGCTTAGTCTAATCAACTGCAAGTCCCTTCAGATAAAAGCATCAGCTAAATAATAACAAATGATTTTATTCCCCGAGACCACTTTCTTCATGAAACCTGTGAGCATACACGAGAGTGGCGCACACAGTTGATGGACAGGCGGTTTTGTGAGCCGTACCTTTGACGACGAAGGCTTCGGCCAGCAGTCGGAGGTGGTAGAGCGGCTGCTGGTCTCGGGTGAGGTCGTCCAGCACGGCCCTGGCGCACATGCCCTGGGCGTCACGGTAACTGCCCTGGATGTACTGCAGCTTGGCCATCAGGAGCAGGGCCTCGTTCATGTACCGCGGCTGTCCGTGGTCAAACGGGGGGTGTCACGGGCGTGAGGTTTACACTGGGGTCGCTAAATCACGTCATCTATTATCGTTCTATTGTACAGCGCCCTCCATAGTGTTTGGAGCAAATACTTTTCTTTTTTTTTCCCTCTGCACTCCATTTTAGATTTGGATTACACAATTCACATGTGGTTAAAGTGCAGATTCTGAGTTTTTACAAAAAACATATATGTATGCATTTTGAGTTCCCCATATCCAAATGACAGCACTTATTACACATAGCCCTGCAATTTCAGGACACCATAACCATTTGGGACATATAAATGTTATGTAAAATAATGTAGTCATATTTAATATTGTGTCTGATATCCTCTGTAGGCAATTACTCCTTGAAGTCTGCCTGTGCTGAGCATCTTCTCTGGTGAACAACAGAACAACTCGGGTCCTCGTGTTGACAAGCATATGGTGACTCCAAAGGCAATCAAAAGCCTAGAATCAAGGCTAGATACTGAAAGCTTTCTTACACATGCACTAAGGAATATGCCTGACTAATCAGAAACAGCTGTGAAGCCATTGGTCCATTATAACACAAGTGCTGTAATTTCTCCGTGGTTAAACTACAATGTATGACAATACCCTTTAATAAAAGCCAAGGCTCTTAACCACATATGAATTGTTTGATTACAGAGAATTGCGGAGAACAAAGCCAAATCAAGAAAAATAGAACGCGCTGCCTAAATTGTGTTTATGAATATGATTCCATCTGCCAAACACAAGGCTTCTTGATGGGAAAATGAAGTTATATGAATTGAATTAAATGATTGCACAACTCCAAAGCCCCCTGCCCCTCCCAAATAATCTCTGCAGCAGTTATGCACTGTGTGAAATAGAAAAGTAATAGCAATATTTATGCTTTACTTTAAATCAAAATACAAAATATCCAAGTGTTTTTTTATTCTCCTAAAAAACAGTCGTTTGGCCGTTTGGCAAATCAAGCGTATGAGCTCACCAGACTCTGCGTATCTAGAGTAAATGTTGAGTTGCAGTGTGAGTGAAAGAGAAAAGGGACGGCTGAGTGACCCCGTGTCTTCAGACTGACCTCCAGACGACCCCTGTGGAGGATGGCGCTGAGGTCATCCTTGGCCTTGGCCAGTTTGGGCTGGTCTTTCTCCGTCAGCGGTGTGGAGCTACGCAGCAGAGCCATGCTCTCCTGAAGACACTCTTCCAACAGCGCCTCTGCCAGCAGCAGGTTTCCATAGTCATCTGAGGGGGGGGAGAGCGGGGGAGAAGGGATGGGAGAAGGGGGCGAGGGGTTAGACGGCAAATGGAGCCAGTTTAAGTTAGACAACCTGTCAACTTTGAGTTCATGAAAAATGATTAAACCCATTTCCAGGTAAACAGTGACGGTTTTTAAAAATATATATCTTGTTTTGCTGTGGGAGAGATGTGGGAGATATGTAAGTAGAGATGTAGGAAAGATGTTCGTAGAGATGTGGGAGAGATTGAGTAGAGATGAGGGAGAGATGTTAGTAGAGATGTGGGAGAGATGTGAGTAGAGATGAAGGAAAGATGTTAGTAGAGATGTAGGAGAGATGTGGGAGAGATGTAGGAGAGATGTGAGTAGAGATGTGGGAAAGATGTGGGAGAGATGTGGGAAAGATGTGGGAGAGATGTGGGAAAGATGTTAGTAGAGATGTAGAAAAGATGTGAGTAGAGATGTAGGAAAGATGTAGGAGATGTGAGTAGAGATGTAGGAGAGATGTGAGAGTTGTGAGAGATGTTAGTAGAGATGTGGGAGAGGTGTGAGAGAGATGTGGGAGAGATGGCACTGGGCTGAGTGTGACGTTCCCAATAGACAGGACACAGGAGTCACCCCGGCTCCTGCCAATGTAAACAGCACACAGCCTCCAAGGTCTCCGCTGACACCAGCACATGCAGACCGGCTTCTGCGGCCAAGACAGTTGGTGTGTCAAAAACCAGTTTACAGAGCTTTACTCGATCGTTTTCTCCCCCCTCCCGCGCTCACGAGTTGTGTTTACAGCTCGGCTGTGTACAGCTGTAAACAGCTCGACAAGCTTCATCCTGTTTAGAGCAGCCCCCCTGTTCCTCTCGGCACAGCTGGCTCAGGCAGGCGCCCCTGACTCTGTACAGTGCCCGTTACTTGTTTGACGTTTACACTCGCGTCTGGGATGTCTCTGATACGGTCTGGCTCAGGTGTTCTCCGTCAGTGCCCGCCGCGACATCAAAGCCGCCCGCGAGACAGATAGCTGGGAAGCGGGAGACCTGGCGGCACGGACAGAGAGAAACACTCGTACATCATCCGGATGATCTGGACGACGACGACGACGATGATGACGAAGAGGGGGGGGACTGCGGGAGCAGCTGGCCTCTCTCACGCTGTGCTTCCCGGAGCCCCCTCCTCCAGCGACCTGCCTCTCTCTCTCTCTCTCTCCCCCTCCCCTATCACCCCAGCATCGATCTCGCTGTCAGAGTCAGCCTTGACCGCCCCTCGCTATGCGCTCTTATCTACCAGCCTCTGGCTGCCATTGTTAGCCCAGTGGCAAAGGGCAGCTAGCACTCGAAAGAGACATAGAAATCTGACTTATCGCAACAGAAGCTTGTGCGGAGAGCGAGGCATTTGTCCTGACTGTCATCGATCCGTACAATATGTTCACTTTTCAGGCATTTTGCAGACACTCGTATCCAGAGGGAATTCCACAGTTCACATTCTTTACATTCACTCCGTTTATACAGCTGGGTAATTACTGAAGCAAACTGGGCGGGTATTTAACAAAGCTGGCTAACTCGCTAAGCTTGACTTCTGTATTGAGTAAAAACCTGGAGCCTCCATGAATATGGAACATGGACTAAAATAAAAAAGCTTTACTCAGCCCAGAAGTCCGGCTCACTCAGTTACCCAGCTTCGTGAAATAGCCCCCAGGTTAAGTAAGGTGCGCAAAAGTGCAATAGCAGTGCCCCACCTGGGAAATGAATATACTACCTTGGAGTAACAAGTCCACTGCTGAGTTAAAAGTTAACTGTCCTCTGACACCGGGTGATCATTCTAGGAAGCTTTCAGATTGAAATGCTTGGGAACTGGGGTACTACGCATTCAGGGCAGGGTTCATGTCACTGCAGATGTTATATTCTCCGGGGGCTGTTAGGGCAGCTAACTCAAGCAGCGCGGAGGGAAGGACCCTGTTCTAAACGAAAGCAGGTCCACCCACGTTAACACGTGTGGCCATATCACCAGTGCTGCTATTCCAATGGGCCATCTGCCATTTTAGAGTCAGATCAGTGTTTTCCCACAGAAATGAATACGACCACAGACTTCACTCACAGTGCTCCTTACGGACAGTAGCCTAGCGCCAGCCCCGTCTGACATCATGTAAGCGCATAGAATTCAGATAAACTTCACATAGTCAAGCCAAGACAAGCTCCAAACTTGGGTTATTTTGTTCTTATGGCTTTCTTCCTCTCCTTCTTCTTCTCCTAAATTTTTCAGAAACATCAGAAATGCAACCAGTCCAGCGATAATTAAGTCTCTCGATTTAACAACATCTCTTCAGATCTTATTTGACTAATAAAAACATCTGTCCATAATGGTAGCAAATGCAGGGCACGCAGGCAAACATATGGTGTATTCTATCTTCAGGATAAAAATAGCCGGCGTTCAAAATGGCAACTAATTCGGTTAAGCACTGCAGATCATTTTCAGATCAACAATAGTGACAAAGATGCCACTGGCCCTTTGTGTAGCACATCACCTGCGCTCCCACGGCTATGCAGGTGCAAGGGAGTTCTATCACCGCTGGTCACCTGACCTCCAATCCAGCTTGTTGACATAGTAAGTACAAAGGCAGAACATGGCTGACAGGAGTGACCTTACATGTGTTTACATTACGGTGCCAATACCTTTACTTAAGTCCATGAGAGGCAGAAGGGGGGGGGAGGGGGGCAGATAGATGGAGAAAGGGAGAGAAAAGGAAAAGGCAAGAGAGGGGGAGAGGAAGGGAGGGAGAATAAGAGAGAGAAAATTAAAGAGAGCGATGGTTGTATGAAAACACAGAGAAACAGTAAACCACAGCATACACAAGTTCCTCTGGGTTTTAAAAGGCCGACAGTGGTTCTCCCTTGCACATCGTTCAATAACAAGTGCCGAAAAAAGCATGGATGACATCACCAAAGCCACCAAACCAAACCTCCATTTGACAGTTTGCTAAGAAGTGTGGGAGCTGAGAATCTGGTGTAACCACCAATCAATCAATGACAAGACATGTCTGTGCTAGAAACGGAAATAACTGAATTTACGTTCAAATACCAAAAGCAAAAAAAAAAAATGCAGATCTCCACAAAAAAAGTTTTCTACGTTTCCATCGAAACCAGGGCAGCTTCTCACAACAGGTGTATGAAACCCCCTCGAGATCCTGAATGTCATCCTGTTGGGTTATTTTAATCCACCCTGCTGAAGCAGTGCACGTTTCGCTTGCAAACAGCCTGTGTTGCAAAACAGAAAAAAGTGAGCACACCACAACTGCATTTGCCTTTTGTCTTCTTCCCCTCTTTCCGGGTACACGCGGTTTCAGTGCGTGTAGTTTGGTTTTTGGCATCACATGCCAAATGAAAAACTGCATATGGGGAAAAACTGCAGGACAATAATTTGCTGATGCTGTATTTAACACAGGCGCATTCTGAGGGTTAACTCCTATTCCAACAGTCCCTGAGAACTACGAAAGATACACCAAAGATACACCAGAGTTCACACCAAAATGTCTACCTGCTTCTGGGATGCTTCTGTCATCCTCAAATTGTGTTTGGTAGCATTGGACATTGTCCCATTGAGGTCTGCTTTGTGTTACTATCTTTGGATAATTGTACACAGTTTCATAATCAGTGGGTAGATATGAAAACACAGGCAAAAATGAAACCTAGCCTTGCATGGCTTAGGCTTGGTTCCCCTGTGTACAAAAAATTGTTGCTGTTGTTGTTGTTGTTGTTGTTGTTGCTGGAATCCTTAAGTAAATAGTAAATAAATCAAAAGGTGACCAAAAATAACTCGCAAAACTGAACTGGCTTGCTTTAAAGTTACCAAAGCCACAGGGAAATGTGAACAATATGGAGAGCTAGGCTATAATAGCTAATGTCAAGCAGACACATGACTCATTACATGGAAAACTTTATTCTGTTGTGCATGAATAAACGGAGCCCAATGTGCAGTTCAAAGAAACTCGGGAAACAATTGTCCCACTAGTTACGAAATATGCGGACGTTATTGAATCAGTTTGAATGAGCTGAACAATCCGCAGATTTATCTTCATTGATCTATAATAGGAGACAAACGAAACACTTTTGGCAAAGCGTTGTCGCCCCGGGGAAGCATACGACTTTACTTTGAAAGTACAAAGTTCAGTTCATGCGGAAATGCCGTTTTCGCATTTTAAAGTGTGAGCTTCGAGGCTTTTTGTTCTCTGTACTCTAGGAAAGAAATACCGTGACATTCTGCAGATTTCAACCACTTACCGTCCTCGTGGATACGGGCGGACACTAGTTGCTCCACTAGCGTGGGTATCTTGTCCCATTGGCACTCCGCACGACAGCGCTCGATCTCTGCCTCCAGTCGATACTGCGAGAAGGAGATCCTCGCAGACATCCTCGATCTATCCCGGGAACCGTATTCCCCGGACACTACAGGAGTCACTGCGGACTGACAAGTCATACAAAAATAAATCTCACTGAGCATGTGCAACGGCGGTACCCGAGAGTTGACGTATGAGCAAAGAACACCAGTCGCCAACTACTTTTACGAGAACGAAATGAAATTCTTGTCCCCATATTGTTATAGAGTAGCCTACAAGTGCTTCCTCATTTTGAAACATTATATGCAATGTTATTTATAACAATGGAGTAAGGAAGTTGTCCCGTTTAATACAAGGAACAATTTCTGTTTTAACGCTTTTAACTCAATTTGACAAAAATGTGTATTGCATACTGTACATATTGGTTACACAAACATATCATAAAGCACTTTAACATACAGCATTAAACGTAACTATCAACTTCTAATGCATCAGTTGAGTCAGAAAGGATGTGTAAAAAAACTTTTTGTTTCACATTAGTTAAATGCTAAAGGGAGTTCCTAAGTTTCAAATCCTGCTATGAAAGAATTTTAAGCCAGTTCTGATAACCAAAACTCAAAAACAGAGCCCAATGTATGCTTATAGGTATAGCCTATATGCAAGCATAGGGCATACTCTTATGCAGATGTGTAGGCTGTCTATGCAGTAAGGTGAAGCTATAAGCCAGCACAACAAATCCTGAAATGCAAGGTACTGTAAGCAAGTCAATCTTATTACTGTGCAATTACAATGTCCTTACTGCCTTTCAGCCGCTGAACAGCAATCAATCTGATTAAAAATTTAACAAAAAACCCACTCACTATTTGTAAATACTGATATACTGGGTGCTGGTCCATGTTTTCCCACACCTGCTTGAGGAGCCTGGACTACCCTGCTTCCTGCTTAAAATTTGTTTGCTACAGAATATGTATTCAAAACCATCTCTGCTAGGGAGGGCTATCATTTGAATGTCCCCGGCTCACACTTTTCCTTTGGTTGCAGTATTTATGTGTTAGTGTGTGGATGGCTATTCAAATTTATACATCAACATTAGGCTTATTAATTTAAAAAAGTTATACAGTAAAGCTATATTCAAAAGCTACATATAATAAAAACAGTATTATATGTAGTATTGGGAGAGTGACATGCGTTTTGTCGTTTTGGTTCTGTACTCACAGAATATTGGTTTTGAAATGACAACAATGAATATGAGGTTAAAGTGCATAATGTCATCTAATTTTTTTTAGTTCATTTACATCCAGATCTGTGTAGGAATTACAGCCCTTCTCAAACATGGTAGTCCCTCCTTTTTAAGGGAGAAAATGCAATGGATCAATTGGCTGCTCAGTTATTTATTGGTCAGCTGTGTGTGTTTGCATCATTAGTTTATGCACAATCATGCATTACATTACATTACATTACATTTAGCAGAGACTCTTATCCAGAGCGACGTACAACGAAGTGCAGATCAAACACAAGTACAAGTGCGAAGAGGACCTGAGAGGACAGTACAGTTCCGAGTCCTAGTGTAACCATACAGATACAATCGGAACCCTTGGAAGAATACATCGACTTCCAAACTAGCATACCACAGTTGGGCATGCAAGAAAGATGCAGTTGATTCTAGGCGCAGGAATTTGCGTTTGGCGTCTGTTGCTGTTGTCTGTCGTCAGAAGGGCCGAAGAAGCATCAAACGTCAGTAAATCATGTGAATATCATGTGAAAAATATGAATGAACAGATCAGATATAGGCCAAACATTGAGTGTGTCAAAATGACCTGTTCGATACATTTTTGCAAGCAAGAATGCACAGGTGAGCTCAGCAATAGCAAATGAAGACCACTGCAGCGGATGGTCTAAGAATACTTTAAATTGTGAAGAAAATAAACCCCATTTCAACTTTCACACAAATCAAGTGCACTCTCCAGGGTGTAGGCATTGACGTGTCAGTCTAAAATTAAGACGACCACAGACACATCACTGCCAGATACAAACCACTGGCAAGCTTCAAAACATAAAATGTACATACACTCACTGAGCACTTTATTAGATCTTTATTAGACTTATTTCTTTGACATATTGGTCTTCTGCTGCTGTAGCCTATCCACTTAAGAGGTTTGACATGTTGTGTGTTCAGAGATGCTCTTCCGCATGCCACTGTTGGGTGGAGAGTACTTTCTGGACGTACTTCAACATTCAAACATTCAAAAGATCAGGACTGTTGACTTATGTACTTCAGGAAAATGTTCACATCCATACAGGCTTGGGTTAACTCTGGCATCAAGTATCACTAACAAGTCTCAGTAATATTAAACTTCACCATTGGCAATGTTATTTTCCAGGTGTCAGCCCACTTGTGGCTTACATTCAATCTTATTGAAATATATGGCAATATAGGGTGGCCTGTAGCGTAGTGGTTAAGGTACATGATTGGGACCAGCAAGGTTGGTGGTTCAATCCCCGGTGTAGCCACAATAATATCCGCATAGCCGTTGGGCCCTTGAGCAAGGCCCTAAACCCTGCATTGCTCCAGGGGAGGATTGTCTCCTGCTTAGTGTAATCAACTGTACGTCGCTCTGGATAAGAGCGTCTGCCAAATGCCATTCATGTAATGTAATGGCAGATTCAAAACTTCACAAAATGTCACACCCCTTTAATCTTGCGAACATAATTAACTCTAAATAACTATTTTTACATCTAACGCAATGACGAAGACATTTTGCATAAAAAAGGGAGACACGCAATTAGGTGGTGTATTTCCAGTTTTTCAATGCAAAGTGTGACTCATTTCTGTTTAATACTCCCTTCTTGCACTGGCGCTAATAACAGAGAGAGTATGTGCTGCACGGAGCAGGAGCAGCGGTAACTGCGTATGCTACGTCTGGGTTCCTACCATTGTTCGATTGACTCTCATTCCATACATTTGAGGTTTGTATCTGTGAGGTTATGCCGCATAAATATTTACATCTATAAATAAATGAAAATATTTTTTAGTTGTTAATAATTATATTCGAAGTAAATTAAGGTCAACTTCAAAAAAGCAACGTGATCACATTAGAGTGGCAGCAATAATGTAAAAGGAATCAGCCGGGTTTCTCCTGAGATTTCTTCCCATCGGGGACGTTTTTTTCTCACCACTGTTTCAGGGTTTTTCTCCAGTAAGGGAGTCATTTACCTCCTGCTATTGGGGGCTTAGGGCTGATATGTTTAATACTCTCCAGTGTTACTCTCTAAAGTGTCTTTGTGCACTATACAAAAATAAATTGAACTGAAACGATTCCCTGCCCACCAGGTGTGACTAAAGTGAATAAAGAACAGTGCCAAAATGACTTGATTAATAAAACAATTTCATTCACGATTTTGTTCAGGGTGGAGTCGTGTGTGGATTCCAGTGCTTACTGCGACTGAGGACGGTCTAAGAACAGAAACATCCACACAAATGAACTTGTGAGCACCAATGTGAGAGAACAAAACTTGATTTCATCGCATGAGAATGAGCGCAGTGCACATGTCTTTCTGTAACAAAAATAAGCGTGGATACTGCACCTACATACGCTTGTCAAGCTACACAGGGCCATTTGAGCCGTGAACTGAAAATGAAATCGAATGCGGTGGAAATGTGATCATGAGAAAGTTAACACATTGCCTCCATCTGGACAAACCGAAACCTTAGACTTCTCTACCTTAAACAAACCATTCAAAATTAAAGGCACAATAGGTAATTTTGGACTTCTAATGGTCAAGAGAGGAATTGCAGCAACAAACACGCTCAAACCACAACACTGTGTATCCCTCCCCCTTCTCTGTGAACACGCTGATGTTGAAACCCCCCCCCCCAATTATTGTACAGCTATACAATGTTTTGGTACAGAGCGTCAGTCCGTCAACTGTATATTTAGAAAACAAAATTTAAGGACTATAAACGCAGGCAGAGGGTAAGTCAACATCAGTGAGCCTTTTTCAATGATAGGAAGGGATTTACAATGGTCCTGTAACAATGTTTTAACACAGAAATCTTACCTTTTGTACCTTTAAATTGATAAAGCAAGTACCTCAGTGTGGATCTTAATTCTTTCATATGTTTTTAATCATTTGGGTGGTTTAGATTTTCTACTCCAAAGCAACTAAACTCCTCACCTTTCATAAGCAGATGCCTTTGTGCCAGGCACTTCTCTAGAAGCACAATATTACTCCCCACAGCTATTTACTTACCCCCCACAGCCATTAAACACAATAACAAATCCTTCATTTTTAAATATTGGTTTAATAATTTGTTGGTCAGTCAGCTTCTTAATAGTTATGGACAAATATTTTCATACTCGGGGTTCCTATCATAATTCTCAATCCTTGTTACTCCAAAGGAGTATGCAATTGTTTCCACGCCATCCTGAATGGTATTAAAATGCTGCTGCAGTCAAAGGTAAACTTTGCCCAGTGCCTCAGGAAACTTCACGTGACATTTTTATAGGCCATGGAAACTGTTTACTAAATCATGCTGGACTTTAAGTAACAAATGCATATTAGCGAATAAAGCGAAGGAGGTGTCCTATAAAATTATATATAAGGTTATGCTGTAAATAGCTCGACAGCAAAATACCGCAGCCATGTTGACACTTCGTAGTTTCTGCTAGATTAAAAGTATAACTATAACTAATTTACGGTGCATTTTCACCTAATTATTCTGGGCTGACATTTCTGATTCTATCAATACGAATCTTTCAGTAAATATTGATATTACTAGTGCATACATTTTATAAATATACATATTTCACCTACTTCACAACAATAAACGAGTTTTAACAGCTGCATTGATTTCACCAACTTACAACATTGTCCGAAAAGTTTGATAAACTGAAGCCGATGCAATCAGCAAACGTCATCAAAGTTACCGTTAGCTAGCTGCTGTAGCTACTGGTGTTTAACCTTGTGAGAGCATTGTGTTTTGAATGCATTATATTCATCAATACAAGCATGAACAAATATCAAATAACGTGAACTGACTAGCTGGCTAATTTGGCTAACCGAGGAGCCAGCTATTTAGACTAGACTAGCTAGCTATCTCAACTATAAACTATGCACCATTGCTGGTTATCTTCGCAAACCAGATATTGCTATAGCTACTTGTTTTATGCAGTTAGCTAAGTTACTAACTAGGTATTTAGTTATCTTTACAGAACTAAAGTTACTTATCGAGGTATTTGTCTGAGGGTAATTTTGGCTGACTAGCTACGTTGCTAACATTGGCTGGCCAACCAAAGGGCTAGACTAGCTTGTTAGCCGGCTAATTATAGCAAGCTAGCTACGGTATTATCTAGCTAAGCAGCTATTTTGCTACTAAAAGTAATGACAAATAGAACCTCCAGTCTTCTGAAAAAGCTTTTGGATGCAGCATTTTCCCTCTTATGGTTTGACATTGATGTAGCTGCCAAATACGAGCGGTTTCTCCTCAATGCGGACATACTAGATCACGTTTGTGCTCCCATTTTCAGAGAAGGACGCTTAATCAGCTCGACGTGGATTACCGACAGTGGCAGAATTGTACCGATGATGTCACGAGCTGTCATCCAATCAGAGTGTAGATGCCGAGTCCCTGAGGTGAAAGGTTACTACGGCGAGCGTCAATGACCAATAGAAAAAGCGACGACTTCATTTCAAGTACAGCGTTGCACAAGAGAGCCATTGCATTTCAAGTTCACTTTCTTCAAAGCAGGTAAGTAAGATAAATGCGTTATCTGCTGTTCAATCATCAAGGGTGCAGCACAATGTAAAATGTGAATTATCACTTTCTGCTTACTGCTTTTACGCAGTAATTTAGACCGCCAGGCAGTAAAATACATACCGTTAATTATGGCTCGGTAGACTGGCTATTAGTTATCTTGCCAGTTCAGTCTAGACTGCAATGAGAGCTGAGCTGAGCTGTGTGCCCATTATCTGCTAATTCCGTAGATGGCTATATCTCATCGACAGACTAGGCTATTCTCCCTCGACAAAGCACAGGGTCTCATCAAATAGCTAACGGTAGCTAATTTGTCTGATTCTATCCATTGTTTTCCAATTTAAATGAACTAATTGCTAGTGGCATTTGTGAGTAACAATAGCCAAATTATTACATCTATTTGAATCGCTTTTAAAGAAATGCCACGAAGGAAGAAAAATAAACTTGCAGTAATGGCGGGGTCGTCCCATATGGAATGTTGGCTAGCCCTGTAGTTACTGTCATGACGTCATCATAAGTACTTCATAAAGAGTAACGATGTCAATAAAAACCGATTACCCCTTGCAATGCTAATGTATTTTGGGAAAGTTAAGGTGTGTGGCATGGTACTTATTTGGCAATGGTTTTCCACTGTAACCATTGCTTAAATATTGTTTTATACAATATAAAACATAGTGTTTAATCCAATATTTCAGAGCTCATCAACAAATCCTACGTCAGTCCGTGTTTGGACTGAATTCACTCTGTACTGCTGTCAGTGTAACTGCAGCTGATCATTTCAGTAATGTTGCTTATCAGCGGCGGTCGTTGTTTGTATTTCACAGTTCCGGATCTCTCTGGCAGTTCGGCGTCGTACAGAGTCGCCGGCAGGTGTCCGTCTCAACCCAGACGGCAAACGCAGCGTGTGGAATGCAGTGGAGAAGCGGCAACGGCCGGAGCCTTGCCTGGTGCTCGCTGCTCCTGGCCACTCTTCTCCTGCGCGCCCACGCGCACGAATCCGAGGCTAACGGCCACCCGGACGTAACCGATGGTCACCGAATGCGTCTGGACAAGAACGTGGTTCAGGACAGGGAGTGAGTCCTCAGTTCTAATGTCCAGGCATAATGAACAGTGCCTGCTTGTTAAATTATTCTTCAGAGTCGGCCACTGATTTTTCATAACAAACTGTACAGTGTAGTCAGTAAGTATGTTGGCGGTGACACATTTTTGCCGTTTTGGCTCCGTATTCTAAGCACATTGGATTTGAAATGAAACCATGAAGATGAGGTTAAAGTTCAGAGCCAGAACAACTAACATCGTGTCACTGTCTGAACATATTGCCAAATGGAAACCTCTGTAATCCTGCTGCAACACGCTGCACTTAAGCAGGACAGTTTCACTATTGATCTGACACTTGATTACATCGGGACAGGAGGGAATCGGTCACTTTCTGAGCATCATGGAACAGTCGGACTGCTGGAATGGGGTCATTACCTGTCAGTTGAACGTGGTACCATTTCCGCGGGGGCTTGTGTTGTGATTGTATCCATGCCATTGCTGTGCGTGAGAGACGTTGTGGTTGTGTCATGCCACTGCTGTGTTTGAGAGACGTTGTGGTTGTGTCATGCCACTGCTGTGCGTGAGAGACATTGTGGTTGTGTCTGTGCCGTTGCTGCGTGAGAGACGTTGTGGTTGTGTCCGTGCCGCCGCTGTGCGTGAGAGACGTTGTCGTTGTGATGTCCGCCAGCGCCCTCGGCCTCTGTCCCCCGCAGGCACATCATGGAGCATTTGGACGGAGTGATCGATAAGCCGGAGTCCGACATGTCTCCCCAAGAGCTACAGCTGCACTACTTCAAGATGCACGACTACGACGGCAACAACCTGCTGGACGGCCTCGAGCTGGCCACCGCCATCACGCACGTACACAAAGAGGTAGGAGGACACACGCTTTCTGGCCACCGCCATCACGCACGTGCATTCCCCCTCTCCTCACTCCTATTACACAGTGTTACATATTACCACCCCTTCATACAATACTGTCTTGGACCCAACCCTTCGATAATGGCCCAGGAAAAAAAAATGGGCGAGGATGCTGTTTTGCTGTATTAGTGTTGCAGCACTTCCAACATCCAAGATTGTTGGTGTTATTTGGCAAGAAATGCCAGATGGAAATGCCAGATGGAGAACATCCTGTTATACATATACTTTTTTTGTCTCACAACTTTCACACAGAAAATATGTGCTTACTGTGTCTTCACCCATATACAGTAACTGTCTTGACGTGACTTATGTCCATGCTGTCCCTGACTTGTGGGTAAAGCTAAATCATCCCATTTGCACCGACAGGAGAGGGGAGAGGACAGTCAGCCAATGAGAGAGGAGGACCTCATAAACTTGATTGACGATGTCCTGAGAGACGATGACAAAAACAACGACGGTTACATCGATTATGCCGAATTCGCCAAATCTCTCGAGTAGAGAAATGGGGGATTGAGCAACTGTGAAATGGCCTAAACGGGTGAACATTACCACTCATCTTTCTAGAAACAAGCAGCCTTTAATTCACCTGAGCTAGTGTAAGTATTTCAGACTGAGTTGACACTACAGTTCAGTTGTACCAGCATAAGTGATTAACTTCAGTTTAAATGTAGAAACTGCCGAAAATGTCTACTGTATGCAATAAAAGCAGATAGAAATGTTTCCGTAGGTCAGCGCTGGTGTAAAATTGCTTTTGCGATATCAAATCTGGAGATTTCTGCATCAGATGCCCATTATAGTAATATTTCTCACAATGAGTTGAATCATTGGTGTAGCGGTAACAGTATAATCAGGACTTCCCCCCCCCCCCCCCCCCCCCACCCCCTCCCCCCCGTCTAAAGCCAAGGCCATTCACGCAAAAAGCGATTGCTCCCCGTTCATGCACAGAGTACAGTGTGTGCAGTGTAGCTAAAATGGCCGCTCCATGCCCTGATTGCTTCAGTGGTGATGGAAGCTACCAGGTCAGGGCCAAAGATCTCCCAGGAGGAGGGCACTCGGGTGCGTCTCTGCCTGGTCCTGCAGTGGCAGCTAGACGCCTGTAGCAGATGGAGGTTTGTCCTTTTTGTACGATGGCTGGGGGCAGGGATGTAGGACTGTAGTCACAGAAGAATCATGGATTAGATTCATTTTTATTCAACGTCTGAATAAAAAAAAAAAAGTGTAAATGGAATGTAGACAAACAAACAATTATGCATGGTCCTTCTGTGGCCTCCTTACCTGGCCGGGGGCAGGGGTCTGGGGGCTGGGCTGGGCTGGGCTGGGCTGGGCTGGGGGGGGGGGGGGGGGGGTTTGTGCCAAACAAGCGATCAATGGTATGGTGTGTGGAGCCATGTGAAAGGCTTTGAGCTATAGCCTAACCGACTGAAGCTTTCCTATCCGTTAATTGAATGTGAACTAGGAATGTTTACTTTGTGTTATTGTTTGACCGGATTACTCTGAGTTTCATTAATAAATACAGAAAAACTGAATCAGATTTCTATCAGTGTAAATGTTGGCTGTTTGATGTTTCAGTAATGATGTTAAATGTACATTGTAGTACCAAACATGAATTACTGTAGTTGTAAAATGGCTACATATCATTATAGAGCAGTTCAGGGTCTGTGCAATAAGGCCTCATTAATTCTTTTCAATCCATTTGTATAGTAAATTGTTTTCTAAAAGAAAGCCAAAACTCTTTATAACAAATATTCTATTTTCAAATAGTGTTATTTCAATTGTTTTGTGATACGAGTCGCGTTGTATGACTTCAGAAACTGTGATATTAGCTAAGTGAATCGGCAGTATTCTCTGTGTAATTTACAGCCAAAATAAAATGGCCGCATAAGGCAGGGGCCTCTTTCAACTGGTTGTGACTGAAATTCAAACATTAAATTATTTGCATTCTCATATCTTTGTGCCGTCATCTTGTCTTTGAATATGAAAAATGAAACCTGAAATGAGGTGAAGGAACGAAAGTGATGCTTACTGTATATTGTGGAAGTTGTTGCTAGTGCGATTAGCAAACTTACTTATCAGGGACAATGCACATTTAATCAACGTTTTCACTTTCCACATCGACGGAAATGCGGCAGAGTTAGCTAATGAGCTCATTTTTATCTGTAGTCCCTTATCGGCATGTCTCAAGGATGCCCTTGGCACAGGGAAACATGAAAAGGAGGAGCCTTTATACTTGTAATTAGTGCATATTTATTTTCTTACAGTTTTTCGCTCTTTCTGTATGAGTGAGTTCAGGCAAATTAGGAAGTTGTCCTGGTTTCCCCTTTTTGAGGCTTGCCACGCCATTTTGAATATAGAGTGCGCTCCCCTTCATTACATTTACATACAGGCAAACAGGAAGGCGTACATGGTTGGCAGGCCACACAGTTTCAGGTGTTACGAAAGTCTGTTCAGGAACTGTACAGTTTAAACAAGGTCGTATGAAATGAACTCTTAACAATGTTAGCTTCGGGCAGACAGTTTTCCCTGTTTTTCCTGTGTGCATGTGAATATCTCCACTATACGTACATCTTTGACACTAAGAATACAGGGGGGAAAAAGGCGACCTGACAAATTGGTTTAACTGTTTTGTGTGCTACAACTAGCTTTAAAATCATTGCAGATGCAGTCTCATTGGCAGCTTATGCTAAGCTGTTTTAGTCCAAAAGTGAAAACTACAAAATGTAGTAAAAAAATGTAAAAAAACACAACTACTACGGACAGTAGAGAAGCATTACAAAAACAGTTCTTAATATGGTACTTCCCCAGCTGCGCGCACACCCTCCCTCTCCCACTGTACCCAGATAGACGTGGAGGGGGGGGGGCGGGTCTAGCTCCAATGATTGGGCGGTTCCAGTCCCGACATGGAGGCCAGGGAGAGAATGGGAGGCGCCAGGCTGGGGCCGGGCCCCATGGTGCGGAGCTGGCTGTACCAGTCCTCGTGTGGGCGGGGCTGCGGGGCGGAGGTGCCGGCGCAGGGGAACTGCGCTCCGGGGGCGGGGTGGACGTAGCTGGCGGGGGCCAGCATGGAGGACAGGCGGGGGATGTGTGAGAGGGAGTGGGGGTACTGGTACGGTCGGCCGGCCCCGCTCGCTGGCACACACATCCCACCCATCAGACCCCCGCAGCCTGGCA
The DNA here is from genome assembly GCF_963514075.1 of Conger conger. NCBI lineage: Eukaryota > Metazoa > Chordata > Actinopteri > Anguilliformes > Congridae > Conger > Conger conger. The sequence continues at coordinate 26,617,502 of NC_083777.1, read as the reverse complement.
ACACCCCCACGGGCACGGCCTTCTGGGAAGCGCGCTCCTGCTTCCTCTGCTTGGCTCGCCTGTTCTGGAACCACACCTGGGAGGGTTAACGGCATTACGCGGCACTGTTAGACGGGACGTCTGCCCAGTGTAGCACCTCCTCTGCAGACAGGGCTGAGAACCGTGGCTGAACAAGGTTGTGGGCTCTCGATTGTAATTAGCCCTGGTGCCGTTTTGAGGAGCCGTTTCCTTTTATTGATTCATTGCATAGCATGATTGCGTCATCGTAGTCCATTCAGGGGTGTCCATTATCATCAAAAAAGGGACAATGTGGCTGCAGGGTTCCTTTTTAGCCTAGCATTATGAATGATACATGATTATCTAATTATCTAATCATGGTCTTCAAAACAAACCTGCACCCACATCAGCCCTTTTCAGATAAGACTCGACACACCAGGCCTAAATGTGTTTTTCAGTAATGACAATTCTACTACAGTAGAGAGTGTTTGAGTAGGTGTATATATGTGCCAATATCATGATTGAGATTCTATAAATAAAATTTTTGCACAGGGAAAAAAGCCTTAAGAATTTTCTCTTTGCATCTCATCTGAGCAGGTGATTCCGATGGCACTTTTCATTTTAGAGAACAAATGAAGTTGCAATAACAAGAGGTGCTCAGGTGTGGGTCTCCTGCCAGTACCTGTTGCTCGAAGCGGCTGAATCAACACCATTTCTCCTCCGTTGATGGCCTAACTGTAATATTGCTGGTGTGGCCTGAGGCCCTCACCTGTATGCGGGCCTCGTTGAGCTTGGTTACGCGCGCCAGCTCCTCGCGGCAGTAGATGTCGGGGTAGTGGTTCTGCCCAAACGCCACCTCCAGGTGCTCCAGCTGCTCCTGGCTGAAGGTGGTGCGGTGGCGTCTGCGTGCCGGGGACGGGTAGTGCCCCGCCAGGTGCGCTCCGAACCCCAGGCTCACGGGCATGGAGACTTTCTTTGGGGGGCTGTCAACGTCTGGATGTGACAAAAAAAAAAAGATGTGGGTGGCGTCACTGGCTCAGGAGCTGAGAGCTTTCGTCTCATTGGCTCAGGAGGTAAGAGCAGTTGTCTCATTGGCTCAGGAGGTAAGAGCAGTTGTCTCATTGGCTCAGGAGGTAAGAGCAGTCGTCTGGCAGTCAGAGGGTTGCCAGTTCAATCCCACCCTGGGTGTGTGGAAGTGTCCCTGAGCAGGACACCTAGCCCCCAAATGCTCCTGATGAGCTGGTTGGTGCCTTGCGTGGCAGCCAATCGCCGTTGATGTATGAATGTGTGTATGAATGGGTGAATGAGAAGCATCAATTGTACAGCGCTTTGGATAAAGGCGCTATATAAATGCCAACCATTTACCATGTGATGATTGCATGGATGAATAAAGCTAAACGTCTGCCCTTTCTTTCTCGGAAAGCATTGTTTCTGGCAAATATGCTTTTAATGAACTCTTAGCATAACATACGAGTCTCAGGTTACCTGAAATGTGACACGGGCAGGGAAAAGTGTCCCCGTTAGCGTGGGAAATGAGAAGTGTTTGGTCTGCTTTTCCTTGTCTGCACGTCTGAGTGGTAAGCACGGATATACCCAGCAGAAAGATGCTTTATTAAGAACCTGAAACTGCGGGATTAAATGGTCTTTACTCACACTAGAAACCACGGGGAACCAAATAACCACTCAGCTTCATCGCCACAATTCAATATCGTGAGAACGCAACGGCAGAGCCAAAAGGATTGTGCTCAGATTAGACCAACAATAGCCAACATGGTGACTAATTTGTCAAATTGGTTACCTGGCCTTTGGTTCTTCTAGGAGGTGAGGAGACACATTTTAACATAGGGCTAATCGTTCCAAAACCATGTCTTTCTCGATTGGTAAAAAAAAAATGCATCAAGAAACATCCCATGAAAATTTTAAATGAAGTCATAGCATTTTCTTTTGTAGCTACTTTGATGTAGGCCTACCTACCAGATAGAAATCCTTTAAATGGCATCCGAGTTTCCTCTTTTCAGTGGGGCTATACACAAAGAAAATCTCCTTTTAGTCTTTATCTTTAGTGTGTGTGTGTGGTCCCGTAACTAAATGCACCAGGAGCAGGTAAGAAAGCAATTGGCCCTAATTAGGTTGTGGAACACGTACTTAAGTTCTTTCACCATTTTCCTTAAACTCAGATAAACGCATTATATTGAAATATGAAATGAAGTCAGGGACAGGCTTATTTTAATTTGCTTTGTCTTTATTCTTAATTTTCTACCAAATTACTTGTTTTACTAGTCATTGATTCACCTCAGCCTTATTCTAATCAGGTAAAATTTTCTCTCAACTGCATGTAATAAATTGCGCTACTGTGAATAACCGCGTATGAGGTATGCACGTATATCCCATGAGCCTGGGTATCAGCATAGTATAAGTATTAACATGGGACTTTTATTCATCATAACATGTACAGCTCATTACACAATCCATCTAAACCTGAAATCCATCTAATTACAAAAAAATGAACAGCTTGTTAAAATTCTGGCGTTGCAAATTTGGAATGAAAACCAGTGTACAGAGTGGTCCCCCCCCCAGGACTGAGTTTGGGAACAACGGGTCTACATAATGGATTTAACTTCATAATTAAAATGTCACATTTCATGCATTTCAAACACTTCCAACCATCAGTTCCAAATTAAGCAGTTATAGTCATCCCCTACACAGGCACATTAAAATAGAAATGTCTTAATAACAATGTAATAACATTTGTATGTACATAGACTGAACTAGTCATAATTCAATGTACAAAATCAAAAAAGTCGAGAAACGTACTTTAATATTGACATTGGTTAGCCCTTTTCTACCATTTTTCCAAAACTGATTTTCCTGAACCCAGGTTTTTATCGTAGCCCAACAATAACAACACGCAGTATGCTAATGTCATTATGACTGAAACTCGTTTCTAACGCAGGTCCAGGGTTCAGCTTTGATTAGAGCGGCGTTTTCCGGAGGAGAGCGGAGGACTCACCTGCACTGGAGCTGACTGTTGCGATGTCAGCGTAGAGGTCCGGGCGCTGCTGACACTTGCCTGGGTCTCCCGTTACAGACGTCCGGTGGGCCATGGAGGCGGAGAAAACGCGGCTCCGGCGATGCCTCGCAGCGCTGCTGGCGTCTCTGACCTAGACGCCACTTTTGAACCGTGGACCGCCCTGACGTCGCATGTCAATCACCCCCCCGAGTCACGCCCACTTACAGAGCCCACCTGCGGCCATGCCGAAGGCAGTGCTAGCCAGCACAATGCATTCAAGTGTTTATGTGGGAACCACTATTGCTTAAAGATTCTGTTATATTATTGGACATTTTGTGTAATAGTCATACATGATACACCAGATAAGTCTTAAATTTCGCTAAGATTTTTATTATATTTATATATATATATATATATATATATACACATATATAACATTTGGTCATCTTACCATAGCCATGCAGTCCCCTGTCCTTGCTGTACTGATGAGCAGGTTAGTACCTTGGTGTGTGAGAGTATGCGCGAACGGGTGAATGAGAGGCATCAATTAAAGAACAGCGCATTGAATAAAATCACTATATAAGTGCACTCCATTTACCACTTACCATACGTCCAGGGCACGGAAGTGATATTTCAAGTCCTGAGTGATTGAAAAGTAATTCCCTCTTCCAGAGCCGACGGTGTTCAGTTTCACTCTGCCTGACGAGTCCTCGGTGAAGTCTTCTGGAGACTTCCCTCCCTCTCAAACAATTCACTCTAATGTGATTGTCACACCACATCTCATTTGCTGTCCCAATCTGTACTTAAGAGCAAATGGAGTCCATTAAGCCCCTCTACCTCTACCTGGTGTATAACTCTCTTACAAGAATTCAATCCAATAGATAAATGGAAAAAAAGAAGTGTCGGAAAACAACCAAACATTCAGCACATCGTCAATATAGATCACTCCTCTTTCATTGCGAGGCCTCCCAGCTTTAACTGAGCCTTGACATACCACAGAGGAAGAGTATCTTGCGTATTGTTTTATTCTGAACATTAAACGCTGGTCCTCCCAATCTCTGGCTTGTCATGCCTGAAACCGCCAGCAGATGGCGACGGCTCACTGCGCGACTCAGCAGGGAGAGGCGGGCACCAGAGAACAGCCGGAACGCCTGCCCTCTTATTCTACATGGCAAACTCCACGGTACGCAGCCCTGCATTCCAGCCCAGTCTCGGACTGTGTGCCCAGTCAGTGGGTACACGCCCTGAATCTCTGCCCTGTGTCCCGCTTGGCTGCAGTCCCTGGAGACAGGCAAATTACAGGGGCACGTGGGACATCTGCGCAAGGTGCAGAACCGACAGAACCGCAGGCTAAAACCAGAGGCCAAGACCAGGGGCTCGTTCCAATCACTTATTCCTCACCTTGCTCCTGACCCGGAAATCGATCCAGGTCCGCCATCTTTAAGGACTGTCCGACCCGTTAAATGTTCCTTCTAGGAGCTAGGAGGAGAAGTTAGGAACTCCCAATCTTTCATCTGAAAAAGGAAGCATCAGCGCATCCTTTGGTGGAAGTATTTTTTTGCGCTCTTCCCTATGGGTGGAGCTAAGAGTAGGAGCAAGGAGAAGAGAAAAAGAGGTGAAAAATAAGCTATTGCAATGAGCCCCTGGGCAGGTGCATGGAGAGACCCTGGCATAGGCCAGTCTGGGCCTTCACACAGCACTCAGGACTCAGGACTCCCTGATCACTCCCTACTCCCCAGCTAGACCACTCCGGTCTGCCAGCTCTGGTCGCCTTACGATTCCCTCTCTACGGGCACCTGGCGGTCGAGCTGCACGTTCACGCCTGTTTTCCGTTCTGGTTCCTCAGTGGTGGAATGACTTGCCTACCACTGTCAGGACAGCAGAATCCCTCCCCCTATTTCGACGCAGACTCAAAACACACCTCTTCAAACTCTACCTTAGTCCCCCCTCCTGATTTACCCCGCCCCCCCCTTCTGATACCCCTATCCCTGTCTAACCCCCCCCCCCCCCAAAAAAAAAAAAAAAAAAAAAAAAAAAATTGCACTTATGATGACGACTATATGTTTAGAACAGCAGTCCAGGTGTATTTTTCTAGTTCTGGATGTGATGCTTTGACTTGTGGTAGAACCTATGCACTTGTAAGTCGCTTTGGATTAAAAGCGTCTGCCAAATGACTAAAATGTAAATGTAAAATGTAATGGTGCGTATGAAGGCCTAATAGATTACAGCAATCCAGCTTTGACAAACACCATTTAAACCATTGGGCGAAAGGCAGGAATACACCCTGGACAGATCGCCAGTCCATCGCACACCATTCACTCACACACTCATACCTACGGGCAATTTAGACTGTCCAATCAGCCTAACCTGCATGTCTTTGGACTGTGGGAGGAAACCGGAGTACCCGGAGGAAACCCACGCAAACACGGCGAGAACATGCAAGCTCCGCACAGAGAGGCCCCGGCCGACCGGGATTCGAACCCAGGACCTCCTTGCAGTGAGGCGGCAGTGCTACCCACTGCACCCCATTTAAATCATTCAAGTGTAATTGTACAGACCAACATAGAAGTAGGCACATATTTTGTATTACTCGCTCTCTACTTTTCTTGTTGCCAAGTTCATGGTTCAGACATGTTCATACCTCAATTGCAGAAATAACTGCGATGTAGAAAATGCCTGACAAAATGCGTACGCTGCAAAGCCTTGGAAATTCTGGGTAAAATATCACTGTTGATATCATCCTCGGACCTCATCTGGTTCAGTTTTATACGGCTCTCCAGAATAACTTTCTGAGCCCGTCACACACGTGGAGCGCTGAAGTGTTGCAGCACAGAAGGAGCCAACACCGAGCAGGCAGAGGCGACGATAAGCCGCCGCAGTCACGCCACGCGGGAGACCCCACACACACTGAGAATCAGCCCAGAACCCCAAACAAAAAGGCAACTAAAGAATAAAAAAAATCAACCACAAAATTTAAATATTCACAGACATGGACTAACAATCTGCCTCCAAACAGCTGAAATAAACACTTAAAAAAAGCAATAAAAACCAGTTTTAACAAACACGCACACCCACCCACAACGCCTGACATAAAGCTAACAGCAGTGTAGCAGAGATAGGCTCTTAACAGCAGGAGGGACATGTATTTATAAGCACCGTGTGAGGGCGGTTCCTAATTAGCACAGGTGTAGGTGTGGAGTGGAGCAGCACAGAAGGGAGAGGATGCCTGCACAGACATGAGGTGGAGGAGGAGGAGGAGGAGGAGGAAGGAGAAAAAAGAAAGAAGAGTCGAGTGTAACAGAAACCTGTCAAAAAAAAAAAAAAAACAAGAACCTGAGATTTATTTTGTAGGTGTGTGTGTGTGTGTGTGCACATATGAACACACGTTTGTTATGCCACATTAAAAAATGACAAGAAGTATACCTAAAATACACTATTTTATACTTAAATACTTGACATATAATTAAAGTTTATATAAAGTATGCTTAGCATACTATTTTCTCACACAAGGCTAAACGAGCGCATTTATATTTGACAGTGATTTATCGGTGTGCTATTAATCGCCTGTTGGAGGCAAAGTTTTATTTAACTTTTAAATTAGTGGTTAAATTAGTAATTAAAGTTGTCCTGCTCCTCCCTGCAGATGGTATTTTATTGTGAAACTCAGCAGTGCTCTGGGGCTTGCTGGACGCACATGTGGAGAGTTCAGTCTCGCCCCTCATTGGCTGTTCTCTCGGTGAGTCACCCAGGGGTTCTGTATGCCCAGGACAGGAGACTTTCCTCTTTTAACCCCTCTCTCTTGGCTTCGTCCGTGATTAACTTGATTAATTACAGGCTCGTTAAATTTTCACCCCTTCGCGCTCCAAGGCTCTTGAATTATTCCTTTTCTAAGCTCCGGAATCACCTGCTTGCCCATAAAACACTGCAGTCATTTTTTTTTTTTGGAGTGTTTAAATTGTCACTGTGGGACTGGTCCCTGTTTGAGTCACTTCAGGTTCTGTCTCCTGTCCTTGCTTAATCCAAGAGCTGCTTTTTTTGAAGCAGTGAGCCACGGACTCCATTTTAAATCTTAAACCAATGAAACGCATGCTGAACACATTGGCCCCACGGCATTGCTTACAGTACATTAAGGCAGACAACTTAATATGAAATTCACCTGCCAAAGACCTTAACAAGAAGACTTTGAATAAATTGATACACTTTTAGCCAATGTACATACTGCAAATGTATCAGGGTTAGACAACCCTGTTCCTGGAGAGCCAGATATAGTATTTCTGGGTTTAATATTTTAACGTGGTAATATTTTAACGTGGCCTACAAAACAATACCTGGGTTAATTACAGGTGTGATGAATGCAGGTGAGCAGTTGCTGGAGGTGCTGAAATATTCACCATTCAGGCTCATAACAATAAATCGAGCCGTTATCAGGAGCTCAGGTGAAAGCAGAAGGCGAACAGCATCTGTGACACTCCGCAGCCTCATCGCAGTCCAGGCCCTGCCTGTCCCTGCCGTGACTTGAGCCGGTCACTTTAGTGTGTGGCATCAGCAGTCCTGCTGGCTTTGAAAGGTGACACCGCAGTCCCCGCGTCAAACATGACACGGCTTATCGGAAATCTCATCAACATTTTCCATGTCGGACGGGGTGGAAGTGGAGTGGAACGCCGCCCTGGTGTAAAATGAGCAGCTTGGAATACCAGCCGCCAGCTGTTTCAAAACCTAGCTTGAGCTGGTCAAACTCATGTTGAGTATAGAGCTGGTCTGAACTGGTCAACCAGCCACCGGCTGTTTCAAAACCTAGCTTGAGCTGGTCAAACTCATGTTGAGTATAGAGCTGGTCTGAACTGGTCAACCAGCCACCAGCTGTTTCAAAACCTAGCTTGAGCTGATCTGAACTGGTCAACCAGCTACCGGCTGTTTCAAAAACCTAGCTTGAGCTGGTCAAACCATGTTGAATATAGAGCTGGTCTGAACTGGTCAACCAGCCACCAGCTGTTTCAAAACCTAGCTTGAGCTGGTCAAACTCATGTTGAGTATAGAGCTGGTCTGAACTGGTCAACCAGCCACCAGCTGTTTCAAAACCTAGCTTGAGCTGGTCAAACCATGTTGAGTATAGAGCTGGTCTGAACTGGTCAACCAGCCACCAGCTGTTTCAAAACCTATCTTGAGCTATTTGAAGTAGCCTTGTGGATTGGGCTTGTGATGATAACCAGCGAGATGGCATGGCAGTGTCCGTCAAGGGGTTGGGAACAGAAATGGAAAAATAAATCCGATCGTTATCCGCAGTGGATTTCCATTCGTCCACTGAGGGCCAAGGCTTCCCCTGTGCTGGCATAACTTTGGCAGAGCTCTACCAGTGCGTTCCTCCGCAAAGTGCCTCACGCTCCAGGAATTACCCATAAAGCCATGCGGCAGAGCCACCTAACCGTGGGGCGATGGTGCAGATACCACGCCAGTTCATGAGACCCAGATTAATACAGAGCAGGGTTAATAAGTGATTACTCACATGGAGAGACCTTCATTCAATTGCTGAGTAGTTCTCTGTATTTTATTAGATTTACCACTTTGTGGATGTTCTAAGAAGGCCTGTGTCCTCATTCTACATCGTCCCTTTTTACGTAAACCCCCCCCCCCATAATTTAATTGGTTGTGACAACCTGACTGTAATCCCAGAAGTACTGCCATTCCCTATTGACCCAAACGAACCCGACAGGCCAAGTCTTTAACAAATCCAACATTCTTCCCACATCTAGCATTTTACAACTGTGCAAAATTTCCAATTTACCCATAAACCATGGGATGGGGGAGAGGGGTGATGACAGTGCTGGTCTGTCTGCCCTGTACAGACACACACACACGCACACACACACACACACACACACACACACACACAAAAACACACACACACGGTCCTGCTCGTTCGCGGTACGCAACTGTCCTGTACTCACAAACAATAACGACTTTATTTCCCCACGGATGTTTCCCGTAACCGGGATGCATCAGACGGAAAAACACAAGTCCGTAATGAAATTCATTTTGTATTTGGCATTGCTCAGCCAGAGTGAAGTTCCACAAAGATATTTTCTCAATAAAGTGTATCCAAACAGATGCTCCTTATAAGCAGCGGCTCAAGGAGAAATCATTGGAAGAATTGCTCAATAAATGCCAGTTATTAATAGCTATTAATTAAACAGACTGCCTGCTCACTCAGTAAAGCCCAAGGAAAGAGCAATTTATGCAGTTCTTCCAACTTCTCTCGGTCAAACTTTTATTCAGTTCATTAGACTTTTGAAGTCCTTGGAAGCTTGCCAATTCCCAATTAATAACACGGTTTTAATTGGGAATGGGCAAGCTTCCAATTACTTGCATATGTTAAGAAGTCAGTTGGGTTTTTTATTTTTCATTTTTAGATTAGTTTAGTTTAGTTTTCGTGGATGATTCCTGAAGCAGGAAGACGTCTGCTTTTCAGCAGCTCCTTCGGGGGGATGAGACACGCCGTCCACCACAAATTATTCATGTTCTCTCTCCTTTCATCCTACGTCTCCCCCCAGGAACGCCCCTCCACAAACCCACCCATCGGGGCACTCCCGCCCCTGTGTCCGCTCCATTCTTCTGAGAAGGTTCCTGTCCCCTGGCCCTTTGGCCCACGGGAGCCAGCAATAACCACGCAAGTGAGTGAGCATCTGTGGTTACAACTGCCAGCAGGGGAATTCTGGGAATTCCCCCCCCCCTCCCACCCGTTATGGCCGCGCAGCCCCCCGTCCTTTCACATGTCAGACACCCTGGGGGTTAAAAGGCCTAAATTCCACATCGAGCTCAACCGCAAACGCCCAAGAGCCACTCTGACACCTTCCTCCGACCCCAGTGCCGGCAACCGATGTCTGGGATCTAAAGGAGACCCTGCCTTCTCCTCGTTCTTCTCTTGGAAAACGTTGAATGATTTAGTGGCTAAACGTAGCGTAAGAAGTGTGACACACACAGGAAGCAATCGAGTTGCCGGTCCAGTTTAACAATAGCGAGAGGGTGAGTCACTAGCGAGAAAAGAAAGAGAGGCCCGGTTGTTTAAAGCTAGGCCTGTGTATTGAATCCTCTTGAGAGAAGCTGACTAACTGGGCAGATAATATATGCATAATTCAATGAAAGAAATTTCTCTGGTGGGATTGCTCAGTGCAGTCGCTCGGCTAGACGGGAAATTCAGAAACCTGCCCACTTCCTGTGGGGAACGACCGGTCTGTGATGTGTAAGCACACGTGGTCACGTGACTTGGTCTCTGGCGGAATGGACCCTTGTGTCGGATAACGAAAAATGCTTCGGAGCAAACTGCCTTTGTGTGTTCAGCCAAGGGCCACAGTGTTCGACAAGGGCACATCGGCTGTCAATACCACACACTGTACCAGGGATGGCTAGCTTTGGCCACAGGGTTTGCTGGTTTCTTATACAGACACACATCTTATACAGACACACACTCCTGCTTCTCTGCCCAGCCCTGTCAATGGCACCTCTCCTCACTTCGTCGAAACCCGTGCCCAGAAATATAGAGGTGTTTCGGAGCATATGAGGGCCTTGGAGAGAGATGACAAGGTGAGAAAATCATTTTTGTCATTCTTGCCGAATCTGTTGGTCCTCTCCCAGGCTATTTCCTCAAAGCCACTCCTTACTCACAGAAAAGGTATAAAGTGTCAGGACAAAAAGAGAGAGATGGATGGAAAGAGAGGAGGAGAGAAAAGTGGTGACCAATCGACCCTCTGTCACCCTCTTTGGGAGCAATGCACTCTGGGTAAACCATTGCTCCTGGCAGACGGGTCTTGTAACTGTGCCAGCAGCATCGCAGCAGTCCGACCCCCTGACATCACTCCCTCTGTTAAGGCTGAGAGGCCTGGCGGGTAAGTAGCAAACAATAGCCTCATAATCAGTTTGGATTCTCCCATGAGACATCAGGAAATCCAACATACATGCATCTACAATGGGGTATTGATGAGTCACTGATTAGAAGCAACACTAGTCCTTCTTTCTGTGGAAGGCAAGACTTTTTTTTCTTCATTTCCTGCAGTAATGAGGTTCATGAAGTGTCGCTCATTCATAGCTAGGGTGTAACCCATATTTCTCTGAGAGGACTATAGGGGATAAGGGCTAAAGAATACGAGGTTCAACCATAAGGTCCATAGAGGATCAGCCTAGTCCAGCGGTTCTCACTCCTGGTCCCAGAGAGCCACAGAGTGTGCTGGCTTTTGTTGTTACTCAGCACTTAGTTGATCAATTAAAGCATTTTTTTGCACATTCAACTCACCTCAACTTGGATTATTGGGTCTGAATCGGTTGCTGATATTAAGGTGCAAGCGAAACCCAGCACACCCTGCGGCTCTCCAGGACCAGGAGTGAGGACCCCAGCACGCCCTGCGGCTCTCCAGGACCAGGAGTGAGGACCCCAGCACGCCCTGCGGCTCTCCAGGACCAGGAGTGAGGACCCCAGCGCACCCTGCGGCTCTCCAGGACCAGGAGTGAGGACCCCAGCACGCCCTGCGGCTCTCCAGGACCAGGAGTGAGGACCACACTGGCCTCGTCTGCACTAGTTTGTGTCGATCTGTAAGGGTGAGCTGGGCTCAGCAGCCGCCATTCCCCGAGATCTTTGTGAATGTCCAGTAAGCCAGGGAATCCTGGCTCTGACCCAAACGGCACTAACGGAATGAGGCACAGCCCGTGAAGACCGGATCCAATCCACCGGATCCAAACCTGCAGTGCTCAGCAGGGAGAGCTCCCTGTGAAGAGGTTTGTGACATTTTCTACACTGACAGGGAGACAGGGCTCCACTCCTTCGGATTTGCAGCCAAGCTATCTTGCGCACGGAAACTGGGACACGCGCTCACTCTGTGACACAGACAGACACGGACACTCACATGAGCACGCACACGTATGCACACTTAAACATAGACAGGCGTGCTCATGCCAGAACACATGCGTGTACATTCACACATACAGACACATTTATTCACACACACTAATAGACACAAGCACAGATTACACACACACATCTGGACACATAGACACACTCATATGCATGCACACACACACATATACATGTGCACACACATGCACACATAGACATGCATGCACACAAGTACACACATGCACAAATAGACATGTGCGCACATACACACAGTCACACGCACACAGATGCACGCACACGCACGCACGTGCACACACACACGCATGTACACACACATACACTATGTAGACATGCACACACAGACATGTGCACACACACGCACATGCACACGCACACATAGAGATGCACACATAGACATGCGCACACATGCACACACACACACTCACACAAACACACACAAACACACACATGCACACACACGCACAGACACATAGACATGTACACACACATACAGTATGTAGACATGCACACACATATGTAGACCTGCACACACACACACACACACACACACACACACAGCGATCCCTCCCTCTCCGTTTCCCTGGGACTGAACTGGGAGTGACCTGCCTGGCAGAAGCTCAGAGCCCGATGGAAAGAATGTAACCCAACTCTCCTCTGTCCTGCCAGTGAAAGAGAGAAAGAACTCTCACTCTCTCTCTCCGTCTCGCTCTCCTTTTCTCTCCTTTATTCATAAGCTCTTTCTTTAAGATAAAATGCAACATCTAACGCCCAGCCCTGAATCAGGTAGCAGGCCTGTAAGCCCCCCAGTAAGCCAAAGACACACCCAAAACCCCACACCCCACACCCAAAACCTCACACCCCACACCCAAATCCTCACACCCCACATCCCACACGTCACACCACCACACCCAAAACCCCACACCCCACAACGCAAACCTCACACCCGACACCCCACATCCAAAACCCAAAACCCCACACCCCACACCCAAAACCCCACATAGCACACATACCACACATCACACCACCACACCCAAAACCCAAAACCCCACAACCCACATCCCACACCTCACACCCCACACCCCAAAACCCCACACCCCACACCCCACACCCAAAACCCAAAACCCCACACCCCACACCCCACACCCAAAACCCCACCTAGCACACATACCACACGTCACACCAACACACCCGAAACCTCGCACCCCACAACCCACATCCCACACCTCACACCCCACACCCCAAAACCCCACACCCAAGCCCGTGCCAGCCCTCCTGGCCCGAGCAGACGTGGGCGTGCCCGTGTGCGGCATGCTGACCCCCCCCCCCCCCCCCCCCCCCCGCAGGTCCGGGGTGGGTCAACGATCCGCTCACGGCCCCTGCATATCTCTGTTGAGTGGTGACGTATCGTGACGTGCAGCATTCTGATCGCTGTAGACTAGCATTCAGGCACTCAAAGTACAGCTATACAGAGTGTCAGCCAAAAAGTGCTGCTTGTGTGGAAATTGTTTTGCAAGGGTAACAATATAACCACCAAAATAATTCATTTCATATTCTGTTATGGCAAAGCAGTTGCCTATACATTGTGGCTACACTGCTAAGACCTGAGACAAAATTATATTTTCACAAACGGCATTTCGTTTAGGCACCGGAAGGAAAGCTAAGATCGGAGTGTGTGCTTTAGAAGTTCTACAGCAATCGAATGCAACACACCACAATACATCGTGACACAACAGAGATACGCAAGGACCACGAGCAGATCGTTGAGGAGAGTAGCCCGCCGACCACCAACACCGGCCCTGCCACCCCCCTGTACTCCTCCACTCCTCCCAGGCTCCGAGCAGATAATGGCAGGGGAACAGGCCTCTTCACTGGCCACTCTCACCGACTGGAACCAGGAGAGTCTAGCGTTCGGTGCTGGCCGGTAACATGGCTCGAAAGAAGGGAAGTGTTTCGGCCTAGACGGTCGGTTTGGATCAAACCGCATCCATCGCCGTGGCTGTGTTATCAATCAGTGCACACGGCGCTGTTCAGGCTGTGTTATCAATCAGTGCACACGGCGCTGTTCTGGCTGTGTTATCAATCAGTGCACACGGAGCTGTTCAGCACCGGGCGCGTGAGAGCGTGGAAACGCACCAGCTCATTCTCAGACAGAAAGCAGATGAGGACACGCCAGGTGCCCTTGGATGTGTGAGGAGAATGTTCCGTTCCCTGCACATAATAAACACCACATGGTAATAAACGTGACATAACACTGTCATAAACATGAAATAGCAAATGTCACAAGATGGCCGAACAGATGACGTCAGGTTATGGCAAATGATATTAAATGCATATGAATAGTGTTCAAATGTAAAATGTGAGCAATTTAGACCTGTGCGCCAGCTTGGTAGACCTGTGCGCCAGTTTGTAAATGCAAATATTGAATCAGCCAATCATGTGACAGCAACTAAATCCATAAAAGCATGCAGACATGGTCCAGAGGTTTAGCTGTCGTTCAGACCAATGTCGGAATGGGGAAGAAATGTGTAGAAGCAACTTTGACAGTGGAATGGTTGCTGGTGCCAGACAGGCTAGTTTGAGTAAACTGCTGATCTCCTGTGATCACACACAACAGTCTCTAGAGTTTGCAGAGAATGGTGGGAAAAACAAAAAAACATCCAGTGAGCAGCACTCTTAACACATTGTTCATGAGAGAGGTCAGAGGAGAAGGGCCAGACTGGTCAAAGCTGACAGGAAGATGATAGAAACGCAAATAACCACACATTACAACAGTGGTATGCAGAAGAGCATCTCTGAACACACAACGCGTCAAAACTCTTAAGTGGATAGGCTACGGCAGCAGCAGAAATCTAAGAAATACCTAATAAAGTGCCCACTGAGTGTATAAATAAGATATTTAAATCAGTGTAAGCCAAAGCTATAAATCTGGACAAAGTCGCAATTTATGATGCATCTGAATGATACTTTTCTCCCCTTTGTGATCAAAGGGGCCAAGAACCCGTGTACAATGGGGCTCATTTGGCCCCCAGAATGCTAGGTGAATAGCGGTGGTTTAAGCTGATTATCTGGTGTTGGTTTCCCACGTTGTTGGTGAGTCGGGCGAGAGGACGGAGCACGGGGCAGAGCGGCGCGGTTTGGGAAGCTGGAGGGAAGCCGCGCAGCCGATTCAGGGAGAACTTCAAAGTGACTATAGAAAAACGGAGAATGGGGGGAAAAAATCCAGGGACCCGGAGGCCGAGCAGACCGGGGACAGGAGAAAGAGGATTCTGGGAAGAGGAGAGGTGCCCAGACCAGGGCTCCAGGAATCCTTGAACCCTGGCCCTGCCAACAGCTGAGGGTGAAAACTGAACCTCCGGCTGGATGCCACACAGCTCCCCTCTTTCTCCCCTTCCTTTCACTCTGTCCGTCTGCCCTTTCTCCAGCTCGGTCTCGTCGCCATGACGACGCGAAGAAACAGGCCCAGCTCCCCCCTTCACTTCTCTTCAAACACCCCCCCCCCCCCCCGCCCCCCCCACACTTTTCCCTCGTCTGAATTCAGTTCAGCTCAGTTCAACTCAATTCAAGTTTTATTTGTATGGCTCTTTGAACAGAGACGTTGTCACAAAAGATGCTTTTCAGGAAAAACTGAGTCTGGACACCCTGAAAAGCAGCACCGAGGTGACAAAAAGACAAAATCGCTCAAAAAAATCACACAGTGGTGAGAAAAACTGGATGGCAAGGGAAAAAAAAATAAAAATTCTCAGGAGGAACCCAGCTTAGAGACGGGGTCCAATCCTCCGATGGCCTCAGTGTTAGTCGTTAAAGTTTGGCGAGATGGTATGAAGGAGGCGGTGGGAAATCTAGAGCACAGATAATTAAAGTGGTTGGGTAGATTGTAACCCAGGGTGGTAAAATATGAAGCAGCCCCTCTCCTTGCTACGAGACCTAACCACAAGCCTGCGGTTCAGGTTCATAGGAGCCCTGCGCTCACACACTGCACTCTCCGACAACCGTTTCCATGATTTCAGCTCAATTGCTTTGAGGAAAGGTGACTCCATGAGGCCTAACTAATCCCAAACTGAGACAGGCACACGGTTGGGGCCAGGCACAATATTTATTTCTTCTGAGAAATGAACATATGCACTGTAACTAATTTCTGTTGACGGTTTCCATTAACGGACGCCATGAGTTACTGCCTCAGCCTTCCCACCCAGGGCCGCGGTGGCACCTGCTGCAAGGGCACACCGACGCCCGCCCCGCCAAGCCTCGCCCACGCCAAGCCTCGCCCCGCCAAGCCTCGCCCACGCCAAGCCTCGCCCACGCCCACACGCCACCCCCCCCCGCTCCTCGCCCTGCGTTGACACTGCCGCGACGCATCCTGGAAATGAAGAGTACATCCTTCGAGCGTCAAACCCCCCCCCCCCGTGTCTCTGACTTCCCTCCGGGACCGACGCCGCGGCACGGAAAGTCTGACGTGCGCCGGGTACGGGCGGCGAACAAACAGGAGCGGATTTGTTCCTCCGGAGTCCGGGGGTGGCCAGGATTCGCCAGCTGTGTCTCCCGAAAAGAAGAGCCGGGACTCTGCAGACAGCCTGCCGGATGCCCCCGCACCCCTCCCCACCCCTCCCTGCCAAGGTGTCTCCTTGCCTCGACCGGCGACACCCTTTTTCCTCAACTTGTTTTTTTTCTGGAGAAATTGTCAAATTGACAGCACGCTAAATGTTAAAATAAATATGTCGCATAAGTAAGTCACTTTTAATCAGCACTCAGAGGATGTGTAACATTTTTCATTTTCCATCTCCTTCTCCATCTATTAAATATATGATGATGATGGATATATTTTATTGAACAGTCCCCATTGACTTCTTTCTGTGAGCAATACTTTCTTCTCTCCTTTTCCTTCCTGTCTACCTGTCTGCGGTCCCGCCCTAGAGACCCAAAATCCTAGAACAGGGCTTCAAGGACTTCTCCATTTTAGGAGCCAGAAAGACGAATGTTCTAGAACTCAAGACCCCACTTCAATAAATGCTTAACATTTGACATCTTTATCCAACCCCAGACTACAGACTACGGACTGCAGTCCAACGGATGCTTAACACACTAATACACGGAATGCCAATGAATGTACCAAAGGTGTGTACACTGTTTTTATCTCAAAGGGGGAGAAGGGTGTGAATTGACAGGTACAAGGCATAGCGTACAAGGACAGGGTAAAATAAGGTATGTAGACATGGAAATGCACCCAGTGCAATGCTCCTACAGTGACGCCTCTCTGTCTTTTAACAATGGAACATCCTAAAAACTCATGTTTTTCCATTGAGATTATATATATATTTTCACGGGAGTTGCAACTAAATTACACAAGAACTATTTGCTAGAAAGGTATCAGTTGTGACCTAAATGGTTCAATGAAGTGTTGAGTAACAAACCCTACGGCTCTCCGGGACCAGAGCTGAACTGCTGTGGCACCCTGGAGTGGTATTTGTTGTTCTCCACCTGGGGGCAGTGTTTTCACCTCTCTCTTTTAGGCAAAGGAGGGGGGGGGGGTGTCGGGTGGGAGGCAGGTGGGAGAGGATGGTTATTTTAGGGTTTGCGTGTCCTGGACACAGCTGTGGACCAGAGCTTCAGTGAGTGGGAATCCCTCAGTGAGACAGCCAGCCATCAGCACGAGGAATACAATACCCCCAACACACACACACACACACACACACACACACACACGCACGCACGCACATATGCATAAACATACATGCATGCACACACACACACACACACACACACGCACGTATGCATACACAGACACACACACACACACACACACACACACACACACACACACACGCACGTATGCATACACAGACACACACACACACACACACACACACACACAGACACACACACACACACACACACGTATGCATAAACATACATGCACACACACACACACACACACACACACACACATGCACGTATGCATAAACATACATGCACACACACACACACCCACACACATACACACATGCACAAACACATGGATGCACACACATCCACACACACAGACACACACACCCATATGCATGCACGCACAAACACACACACACACACACACACACACAGGTCCTACATAGTTCTGTTGGTTGAAAAGAGAGGAACAGTCTAGAGTGGTCAAATTTAAGGGACAATTACATCCTGAAAAGCCTTTGAATAGCAGGTGAATCAGGGACCGTGAAAAAAGCTAGTCCTCCAACCCAACATTTGGCAAAGATAGGCCATTAGAGTCCCACCTGCTGAGAGGACAGGACAGAGCATTCCGAGGCCCATAAAGCAGACCGAGAGCCAGGATTCCCAGAGCTGGGATTCCCAGATCTGGGAATAACATTTTCTACACCGAGCCATTCAGAGAGACACAAGACTGGTCACGTCCCTCGGGTGCACGTGATGACATCAGCAGCTGCACTGGTGACGACTGTGAAGTCTGAGCCGGGGCTATCCCACAATGCACTGCGGTTAATGCAGAGATATCTCTCTCTCACACACACACACACACACACACACACTCATAAATAAACAGACTCGACCACAAGAGACGGAGACAACAATAAGAAGGCACTGTACGCAAAAAATATTGTCATGTGGTAATAAAGGGATTAAAAGTTTGAGGCTGGGCACAGCACACACTGTTCAGGGGGAGGAGGGGGGGGGGGGGGTGCTGGGGTTTGGGCTGGGGCTGGGGCAGGGTTTGGGGAAACAGGCCTGGTGTTCCGACAGCAGGAACATCCTGACCCTGACACTAACTCTGGGCCCAGCTGCTTGGCCCACAGCCCTAAGAGGAAGCTGTACAAAACACACATGCCCGGCCCATCTCATCTTCCCCCCAAAACCCCCTCTGCCGCAGCCAGCAGAGTCAGCGAGGCACTCGAAAATGACACAGCACCACAACACACGCGCAGACCGCTGTTCCAGGGAAGAAAGAGCGATTGGACGTGATTTATTTCTGCGGCATCCTAAAGTTGGGAGTTGTGCACTCCGGGTTGCGGTCTGTAGTGTGAGTGTGTGTGTGTGTGCAGGGGGAGGGGGATTACCGGCGGTGTAGACGGCCATGTTTGCATTGCGTGCCCGGCTCCGCTGAAGCGCCCTGCCTGGACACTTGTCCGTCAGCAGACTGATGAGGAAAAACTTCCCATGGCTTGGTTCCCCCCCCATAATCCCAAACAAGCAGGGCCGCACCCCGCCCTCCTGGAACAGGCACAGGCACGGGGCAGAAGGCTCCACAGGGGAGGACCAGAAAGGACAGCTTTGGAGAAATGGCTGAAAGAAGAAATACGTCCAAAAGCAATGCGTTAAGAAAAGGGTCAGGGGGGGGTCACACTTCACAATAAGGTTCATGAATTGTCGTTAACTAATTGTATTTGTTAACGTGAAGTAATGATGTTATGACAAATACATTAATTAAGCAGGGAATTCACTTTTCTTTAGTTAATGCATTTGTTAACAACTAACTAATATGTTTGTTACGTGGATATTTATACATTAGCAAAACATAGGATGAACTTATAATTAGTTAACCCAGGGAGGCAACACAAGGGCTGATCCGTTTCAGGATTTTGTGCCAACGTCTGGTCTTAATTATTGAATTCAGTCAATCATATCTTATCTGACATGTACAAGTACTGGCTACAGCTGCAGACTTCAAGAGTATCCTAATGATTTTACTTTTACTGTGCTCAAGTAGAGGCTTGAACCAGGGTTATTTATAGAGCTGTCAGCAAATTAAAAACAAGGCAATGGTTGGAATAAAAACCAGTACGCAGACTAGCCCTCGAGGACCGGAGTTAACCATTATATTAACAAATATATTAACAGACTTTTTCATTCCAGTATGAATTGGCAAAAACTAATGTAGCTGTTAACATGATTCAATGATGCACAAATACATTAACAGAGCTGTGCGGATTAACTTCTCAGTAGTAGTTAGTGGACAACTACATTAGTTCATGCCAATGCATGGAGCCTCATTGTAAATTGTTACCGGTCAGGGTTATATACCCATTACCTTTCAACTGCCCCCCCCCCCACGCCCACCCTCCCCAGTTTGGAACAAACATGGCAAATATTCTCAAATCAAATCTGGCTGAGGATCTGCAGACACAATGCAAGCTTTCAGCTCTGTAATTGTATCAAAGTATAATGTACTGTATGTATGAAAACAATGAAGCACATTGTGTCAGGCATTGAGCTGACAAAAACAAGCCGCCCTGCCATACGTAACTAATAGGACATGTGACTTCTGTGATCGGGGTTATAGTCCACGAAAAAATCCCCCTGCGAAAGAGAGGAATATGTGCAGCATTAAAATGTGTGTGGTTGCATTTTACGGCATTACAATGTTTTGTACAAGTTTATTTCGCCCCCATACCTGTCTACGAACAGTCAGTGTACGTATGTTCATGCTTACAGGTCTCTATGCGCTCTTTAAGTCCAGTGTTTCTCAGCTCCAGTCCTTGGGACCCACGAGCAAGATTTGTATACCCAGGAACTCGCATCGGATTGAACTAATCAAGGGCATTTTTGGTGGTATGATTGGTTGAGTTATTAAATCAGGTGTGTGAGTTCCTGGTTACAACCAAATCCTTCTCACAAGTCTGAGGACTGGAGTTGAGAAACACTGCTCTAGTCACTTTAAATCAATTATAATAATGCACGGCAATTTAGTTCTCCTAAATAATCCTCAGGCTCTGAAGTGCGTTTCCTCATTAATAAGATGAGCTAGGTATGCTGAATCTAAGGATAACTACCCATCATGCATCTGATGAAACGGTACTATGGTACTATAGCACTGTGTTTCTGCCTGATGGCCAATCACCATGCACTGCTTCCATGTCCCTGTTCTTGTGGATCATGTGATATGCATTTAATGTGCCTTGCCATGATGACATTGCTCTGAATATGAACATCAGAGAGTCAATTCATGACGCTAGCAGATAGCTATCAGGGATTGCTGATAGCATCAGTGATGGTACACCAAGGCTATATTCATAATCATTTTGCACAATCCGGCCTTCATTTGACCTTGCTATGGCAAAGCCTTTCTAGACATTTTATCATGAAGCAAATCAAAACAATTCATTGTTGTTTCTGCTGTATATCTTAGGTTTCACTGAATAGAGATAAATATGAATATACACCACATTGTTATACTTGAGCCGGTTCTGGAGACAAACGAACTTGAAAGAGAAACAGGTAATGAATGAAGTAAACGGTCGTTTCTGAAGGAAGAGTCACACGCAGCTACGTCCTCACTGCTGCTCCACAAGCACAAAGGGTGAACACCTAACAATGCGCCTGGCTGGGGCCGGCTGGTCTGGGCCGAAGCCAACCACAACACACTGCCCCCAGTGCTGGGCAAGCTGCGGCCGTCTCCCCCATCTCGTTCCAACTTCCATCCACCCCCTCTGTCCGCTTACTTCTCCCTCTCGCATTTAACCCTCTTCTCTCTCTCTCTCTCTCTCTCTCTCTCTCTCTCTCTCTCTCTCTCTCTCTCGCTAACCTTCTCACAACAGCAGAAAGCGTAACTCTGGAAGTCTTATGAGTGTGTGTGTGCGTGTGGGTGTGAGTGTGTGAGTATGTGTGCGTGCATGTGTGTGTGTGTGTTCGCGTGTGCGTGTATGTGTGTGTGAGTGTGTGTGTCTGCATGTATGTGTGTGCGTGTGTATGTGTATGTGCATGCATGCGTGTGTGTGTGTGTGTGTGTGTGTGTGTGTGTGCGTGTGTGTGTGTGTGTGTGTGTGTGCATGCATGCATGTGTGTGTGTGTGTGTGTGTGTGTGTGTGTGTGTGTGTGTGTGTGTGTGTGTGTGTATGTGCTCCCGGGGCAAGTGGAACCCAAACCCAAGAGGACAGCTGCAGTCATGGCTACGATGCCCCAAAGCTGACACTTCCAAAACCTAAAAAGTGAGGGTTCTACCCTGTTTTTCCCCTGTGTGTCTCCCCTGTGTGTCTACCCTGTATGTTCTACCCCATGTGCTCTACCCTGTATGTCTACTCTGTGTGTCTACCCTGTGTGAGCCCAGTATCCAGCATGGCTTCCTCTTCCTCCTTCCTTTCATCTCTCTCCCGTTCTCTCTCTCTCTCTCTGCAGGGATGGAATGTCATGGGCAGGTCAGCGAATACACAGCGATCCGGTCCAGAACGTGTCTGAGGATCTGGGTACTGTCAAACTTTTCATTTTTCTGCCTATCCCCGCCATCAGCATTGCCTTGGAAACCTGACCCCCACCTCACCACTTGTGAAGCTTTGCTGCGGTGGGGTCCGTTGCCAATGTTTCCTTCACAAAATATTCGTTTTCTTCAGCTGCTGATGAATGGGAATGAGCACCAGTAAGAAAAGTTCGGGCTGAACTCGAACCATGAATCTCACTCTTGTGTTTCTAACGAAGATCCTCGAGTCTCGGTCAGCACTTTAGATCCAGACTGATTTCATTCGAGCTGTTTTTAATTGTGACTAGCCTGGCGGTCTGTCCACTCATAGCTATAGAGTAAAGCTTATTTGTACAGGAACGCCCTGGTTCATAGAGCAACCTACTTATGTTTCATAAGTCTACCCTGTCCTGTCACACTACTTTGTTTATTGCAGTCAAAAAGCAAGAAAAATTGCCATTTTAATGGTTCCAGAAATGCAGGCATTCATCCATGTTTACCACCAGACCACACCAATTGCAAACGACAGAAAAGGGTTAAAGTAGCTCTCACAAAGCTACCGGCTCAGAGAGAAAAAGGCGTTCACTTATTTTGTTTATTACAAAAAAATATTAAAAACAGAGACAGAGCAGCTGAACAGAAGTTCACTAGTGTGAATCGCATCACTAGTATTGCCAATGAATATTTGAAATCTATTCAAGCCATTTCCTTTGGACGTTTTACTTGAGAGGTGTGGAGAAATCTGGTGGGCCTGGCACCCCACCTGAAGCAGCTGCTCTATTGTGATCCGTACATTTTTTCCCACTTTGCATTTGCCTTTCGTCGCCATGGAGGCACAGGGTGTCCAATCAGGTAACGCCATGTCCCTCAGTGTGATGTCAGTGCAGTAAACGGACCTCACAATGTGAAGAATGTTTAAAAAAAATAAAAAAATAAAAAAATAAAAAAATACATTTAAAAAAAAGTCATTCCAAAAGAACCCGGACCCAGAGGTAAAATGGTGGTGCTTCCATGCTGAAGCGTCAGCTGAGGAACTTTCCATTTTCCAGCTGCGTGCTTCCTGACTTCCAGTTCACCCTCGACCCGGCGAGCTCCAGCCCCGGCCAGCAGAACTCGGAGCGCTGCTCCAGAGAGGCCATGATGTCATCCTAAAACAAAAACAGTGTGCAGAGAAAAAGAGGGCGAGCGGGAGGAAAAAAGAAAGAAAGAAAGAAAGAAAGAACAGGGCTGTTGCGGAATAATTATATAAAACTGGGAGTGAATCAGGAAATAGCTCTTGGTTTTGGAGACGCAGCGAGAGGACTGGTTGCTCCTGCCATAAGTAAAAATGAAAAAAAAAAAGGAAAAAAAAAAGAGAACATGGCAGGCAACTCAACCCCGAGAGCGATTCGGGGCACTGACAGGGAATAAATAACGGTCACTGGAGGGGTACGGCTCCCTCCCTTCTTCTCTCTCTCTCCCTCACTCCCTCCCTTCGTGTCTCTCTCTCCCTCCCTCACTTCGTCTCTCTCTCTCCCTCTCTCTCTCTCCCTCCCTCACTTCATCTCTCTCTCTCCCTCTCTCTCTCCCTCACTCCCTCCCTTCGTCTCACTCTCGCTCTCCCTCTCTCCCTCTCTCTCTCCCTCCCTCCCTTCTTCTCTCTCTCTCTCCCCCTCTCTCACTCCCTCCCTTCGTCTCTCTCTCTCCCTCACTCCCTCCCTTCGTCTCTCTCTCCCTCTCTCCCTCTCTCTCTCTCCCTCCCTTCGTCTCTCTCTCTCTCCCTCCCTCCCTCCCTCCCTGCACGGCCTGGCAGGCTCCGCGCTCTTTCCTCACACTTGTAAGGGGTGTCGTCCCCATCAGGCTTTTACTGCGGGACATTTGGGCAGACCACATTGCGTGAGTCGGCAGAGCGCTCCATTCTTAGCGCAGTGCGGCGCGGTGGAGAGCCAGACCGCCACGGCCTGCCAGGGAGGCAGAGGCAGGGGAACGGGGGGAGGGTGAAGGAGGGAGAGAGAGAGGGAGAGAGGGAGAGAGGGAGGGAGAGAGGGGGGAGGTGGAGGGAGTGCCAGCGTTTTCACTACCACCAGAGTTTTGCAGATTATTACGGTGTAAAAAGAGTGAAACTAACGCGACTGTGCCCTGCTAAGTTTGACAGAGACCTAGCTTGGAACAACAAACAGCGGTGACGGGTTCTACAGCTCCATGTCCCGAGCCTCAGCCTATTTTTGACACTTTCCCCACTTTTCCTGCTTTTCTTCAGCATACCTAACCTACCTGAAGCATCCTACACTCTTATTTTCTTTGTGAGAGTTCCAGCTCTTATATAAGAGAGGTTGTTTTTTTTATTTTGTTTTTTTTTGTTCCAATCTCTCTTGCCCCTCGTGTTCAGAACGTGCAGTGTTATTTTTTTATTATTTTTATTATTTTTTTTGTACAAATGGGGTCGTGGTGGACCTGCGGTTTAATTGAAATGATAATATTTGCTGTTCTTCCCCAGACTTCTCCCTCTTACACAGCCTTTACAACTGCCATTATTTTTAGTCTCTGGACTGGGCTCGGTCACTTCCTGTCGAAGGCGTGGGGGCCGAGTTTGGAGGAAGGGCCTCCTCGCCCCCTCACCGAGAAGAAAAAAAAAAAAAAACACGGTCCATCCATCACAATGGCACACAAACCCCACCCTGCAGCCTGTTTTCTTAACCAAAAATATACGTGCATTTTGAACCATGCACGGAGCTTGTAACCGGTAAAGGACCCAGCGGTCCTTTTATCTGACAGAGAGTAAAGGCAGTGTGTGTGAGTTCGGCACGGGGACCACTGAGGGACCTTAAACCATATCAACGGGGTCCTTAAAACAGTCCAAGGACGTAAATAATTAGACAGAAATAAGCAGCATCCGAAGCGTGGATATAATTGCTGGGGATTTGTGATTTGTACGTGACAACGGTAGCAGCAGTTAGTACAGTGGGCTCCAGAAGTATTGGCACCCTTGATAAAAATGAAGAAAAACGCCGGCATTTAGTAAAAAAAGATAACACAGATAATAATCCATATGTTATCTTCAAAACTAAATACTTTTATTTCAATACATTTATTCTCATGCGTCAATGTTTTTTATTTATTTTTATAACAGTTTACGTGGAAGTGTTCCCTGTGCTTGCTTTCTGTTTCCATGTGGGAGGGAGACCTGCTTTGGCTGAGGGATTCCTGGGAAGGAGGGCAGGTATAATCCTGTTTATAGGAGCCTATCGCTCGACTCTTGTAACCTGCTCCAGTGTTGGCTCAGGGCGCCTAAGTGTGCCATGTCTATGTCGTGCGGTCAGGAGTTCTGCTGGGAGAAGCATAGTCAGCAATGAGGGCACTGTGCTAATAGCAATGATAGTGATGTTATTTAGCTGCTGCTTTTATCCAAAGCGACTAACAGTTGATTAGACTAAGCAGGGGACAATCACCCCTGGAGCAATGCGGGGTTAAGGGCCTTGCTGAAGGGCCCAACACCTGTGCGGATTTATACAAAGGCTATACAATCCTTTGCATTCATTGGTTCATCACTGGAAAGAGAGACAATTCTGACTGCGTAGAGAATTGTCGCTAGCCACTGTCCTTGCTGTAAAGTCCAGCTATGCCAGCTTGAAAATTGAGTTGGTCAAGCGGGTCCATTAGATTGTGTAGCTGGGTATCAGCCAGTCAACCAGCATGGCCAAGTGGGTCCTAATGCTGGTGTGGCTAGGTACAGAATGAGCTGGTCAATCAAGTCGTGCTGGTAGCTTATCTGAGCTGGCAGCTGGTCAACCTGATTCCAAACATAGCTTGAGCTGGTCAAACCACGTCAAGCTGGGAGCAGGTCTGAACTGGCTAACCAGGTAAACCATGTAGAACTGGGATCTGGTCTGAACCGGTCAGCCAGCTACCAGCTAGAGCTGTTTTTCAACAGGGTTGAGTTCTCAGTTTTACGTACCTGGTTAAATAAAGGCAAAAAAGAACCATCACAAGGCTCAACTCTGGGAGGGTCGCGCCTCAACTCTGAGTCTCTGAACGAAACAGGAAAACTTTTGCTTGAGCTGCAAGAGGGCAGTGAACAGAGAGGCTGCTTTTAGGAACAAGAGCAGAACCAGAAAAAGACAGAGGGGAGAGAGGGAGGGAGGGGACACAATTTGTGTAGGGGGGGAGAGAGAAAGTAGAATTCCTGAAATATTTAGGGCCTCTTCCACCATCCTTCTCCATGGGCTTAAAAAATGAGAAACTTTCTGAGAGATTATTCCATGTTAATGAGCATTATTAAAAAGGAGACTCAGAGAGTTACATTAATCTTTTTTAAGGGAACTCGTAAATTATGTTCTTTTTTTTTTGGTGGATCTCTATAAATGAGGGTAGAGATTTATGCCGTTAGCCTACTTTTTATGACTGGCCTTGACTCTTTAAACATGTGCTGCCTGATTTGAATTACACCCATTGGCAAAAAGGGATGGTTTTTACCAACCATGTGCCCTCAGCATCTGCAACCTTTTTCTCTTCAATGTAAAGAAAAAAAAAAAACCACACATACAAGCCAATGCAGGATTTCGGATAGCTGAACGTTCACAAAACGGGTCGGCCAGGAAAGCAAGATGCAATACGCGGCACGTTTCTAGCAGTGTCGTTCGCGCTTGCTCTGGGACGCCGTGTCCAGGAAATACTACACAGCATCCGCACAACATGCTACTGCGACGTCCACAGTCGGTTTCTTTGTATTCGTCTCTGGCTAATAGAGGGGGTTCTTAATCCACCACCATAGGGCACTGTGGCGCATGAGTCAGGGGTTCAGAAGGACAACGAGGGGTGCAAATCCCTCGTGCGGATCTGACCCGGGTCAAGCCAAGGTCTGGTCACGGGCCTGCATGCAAGCATCTCCTCTCAACACGAAACACGCAGCGTTCTGTGAGCGACATTCATTACATTTGGAATTACTTCCAAATGACCGACAATTCAGCGAGGGGAGAGAGAGAGAGAGAGGCGGGAATTAAACTATTTGCACATACTGAACGGGGCAAATGTGAAACAGTTCTCATATGAGTCGAATCAAAGCCCAGCTGCCTGCTCTCTGTCCAACATGCCAAAACCGACAGTCAGCTGAACACTTTTTTTTCCATTACAATACAGCGCTCTGCCTTTCCGCAACGCACCGTTCCCAAAGGTGCTAGCCTTTTTAACTCCGGCAGAAAGAGTCACCGATAATCGAAAGTGACTCAGGAATGTGGTTATCAAATGTGGGGG
>NC_083777.1:26582690-26587690 GCF_963514075.1 Conger conger | reverse complement strand
CTCCTCCTCCTCATCCTCCTCCTCCTCCCCCCACTCTCCCACTTTCTTTAACAGTGGAATGAAAGGTTGGAATAACACGGGTCTGGGCTGGTCTGTGGTCTGCCTCTCTGATTCACCATTCTGGGAAAGAGCTTGCAGCGGACGGGTGTTGTGGAGGGGTGGGGTGAGGGGGTGGGGGGGGGTGGAGAGAGGAGGAGGGAGAAAGTTCCCAAAACCTTTCGCCGTTCCTCTTTTATCCTCCGGCTCACCCAGACCACAGCTCCCCCGTTCGCGTTGAACCCCGGCAGGCCCAGAGGCATCTCTGACCTGACCCTCTCGTACAGTGGACAGAGAAACCCTGCAGTTTACCCGTCCCAGGTCCGGATACACCTCCAGCCCATCCAGGCCAGTCTACACTACAGCTACCTGCTGTACGGCTAGACTCACATTACACCACATTACAGTCATTTAGCAGACGCCCTTATCCAGAGCGACGTACAATAAAGTGCAAAACCATGACCGGGGACTATCATGTGCACTGTAAAACCCGAGAGAGACAGTTCCAAGTGCTAGAGTCATCCCATAGATAAAACCGCGAACCCCTGTGGATTAATCAGGTAACCGACATGCACGATGCCTTGGTGATAGCACTGCGCAGATATTCCCGAAGATCTGAAGCACAGCGCATCACCGGCCGGTCCTCGGTGCTCCGTGTCCTTGCAGGACAGACTTGTGGGAGGGCGTGTGACCCCCCAAGACAGGTACTCAAATAGCTACTGTCTGCTCAGACAGCTCCTCAGACAGATACTCAAACAGCTGCAGGGCCTGGCGAAGCCAAAGACTAACAACTAGTGTAGATTTTGTACGAGGAAATAAATGGATCGCCGTCATAAAGTAAACAAACCCGTCGCGGTCAATTCGTCTCCGGGAACCGCGTTCTGCACCGTCACTGTTCACGTGTGTAACACGACAGCTGCCAGAGATACTCAGAAGCCCTCTCCAGGAAGACTTTAGAAGACGTGAAGGTTTATAGTTTATAGAGCGAATTCGGCAGCGACTTGTTCCAGGACAGAATGCCAAGTGTCAGAGTGTCGACGCTGTGTAGGAGGTGCCATCTCGGGAATGGGAGATTTTACTTCGAGCCTGCCTCACGCAAGTCATTCCGCACGCAGAGTATAAGGAGAAACATGGCAATGCTGTATCTCAGCAAGTGGTGGGGATGGTGCTAATAGCTAATAGGCCGAAGTTCATATTCTTCTGGAAGCACAGCTCCGGCCAGCAGGTGGCGATGTAGCATAGAATCCCGAGGCTCTTCCCCATGGGAGAGAGCAAGTCCACTTGAGCCATCATGGCCAAGTCACTCTCTGCTCATCTTCCTAATGGGCCCATGCTACAGATGAGAGGCCCTTCAGGGAACAACTGGTCACATAAAAAAAAGGCTAGAAATAGGTCTTCTTCAGACAAAAATATAAGGCCATTGTTTGTTCCCAGTGTAACTAGGTAACCTTGACTGGGGGTCAGAACCTTCTGGAGACGAACGAAGATGAACTGCAGTGACAAAGCGGAATGGTGACAAGATGGAGGCTGACTGACCTCTCATTGGCCTAGTGTTCCCTCACTGGAGTTCAGAACTCCACAATGGGAACATCTGCGCTGTGTCACGCCTGCAATGTGCTACCCCCATCCAGCTGTACCGGGTCCTTCAGATAGAGAGAGAGATCGACAGAGAGCTAGAGAGAGATCGATAGATAGATAGATAGATAGATAGATAGATAGGCAGAGAGAGATATAGACAGAGAGATAGAGAGAGATCGATAGATAGATAGATAGATAGGCAGAGAGAGATATAGACAGAGAGAGAGGGAGAGAGGGGTAGAGAGAGGGAGAGAGGAGAAGGAGAAGCTTGTTGAAGATAAGCTAGGGAGAGGAAATGACTGTTGTGTGCACAATAGGCAGTTTTGAGTCATTCCCTCATAGAGTAACGGCGCAGCCTGATTGGAGGGGCCTGCTAGACCTGCATCAGCACAGGGACACTCAGCTCTCCATTCACAGGCTTCTCACACTAATAAAATCAGCCCCCTCCAACAAAGGATCCAGTATACTCCAATATGGCTCTACTGCTGGGCCCAACAGCTGAACCTGAACAGCTCCATCGTGGGGCCCAAAGGCCTCCACAACAGGGCTCAAAGAGCTCCACCACAGAGCCCAAACTGCTCCACCACTGAACCTGAACAGCTCCACCGTGAGGCCCAAAGGCCTCCACCACAGGGCTCAAAGAGCTCCACCTCAGAGCCCAAACTGCTGCACCACAGGGCCCAAAGTGTTCCTCCACAGGACTCAAACCATCTCCGGCCCCAATCCCTTCAAGCTGAGCACCAGCCCCGAAAAAAAAAAAAAAAAAAATGCAACATATGAACTTGTCCTCAAGGGGGAACAGAGGATGGGGGGGGTTGGGGGGGTGTGGGGGGTGCTGGCAAAAGGGGTCGCCAAACGCAAATACCGGGGGAGAGGGATAATGGGTGGAGGGAAAGAGAGAGGAAGAAAGAAAAGAGAGGAAGGAATTTGTCTAGATTCCCATTAATACAAATAAACAGAGAGATTCCAGCTGAAGCACGCTGAGCGACAGAGGCTTTCCAGAGATCTGGGCGGGAGGGAGGGGGAGAGGTAGGAGAGCGCAGCGCTCCTGAGACACGGGTTTACAGGAAGGGCAGCCAAGCACTGATACTGAGCAGTACCAGGGAGGGAGAGAGAGGGGGAGGGGGAGAGGGAGGGAGAGAGAGAGAGAGAGAGGGAGGGAGGGAGGGTGAGGGAGAGAGAGGGAGAGAGAGGGGAGAGATGGAGGGAGACAGAGGGGGGAGAGAGAGGGAGAGAGGGAGGGAGGGTGAGGGAGAGAGAGGGGGAGAGATGGAGGGAGACAGAGGGGGGAGAGAGAGAGGAGGAAGGAGAGAAGAGGAGGGGGAGAGAGAGGGAGAGAGGGAGGGGGAGAGAGAGGGAGAGGGAGGGGGAGAGAGAGAGAAGGAGGGGGAGGGGGAGAGAGAGGGAGAGAGGGAGGGGGAGAGAGTGGGGCAGAGAGAGGGAGGAGGGAGGGGGGCAGGGAGAGAGGGAGGGGGAGAGAGGGGGGCAGAGAGAGGGAGGGAGGGAGGGGGGCAGAGAGAGACAGAGTGAGAGAGATAGGCAGCACAGAGAGTGAGAGTGGCAAAGAAGAGAGAGAGTCTGAGATACAGCAAGAGAGAGAACGGGGCAGAGAGAGGCAGAGAGAGAGGGGCAGAGAGAGGGACAGAGAGAGAGGGGCAGAGAGAGAGAGATAGAGAGAGGGGCAGAGAGAGAGAGATAGAGAGAGGGGCAGAGAGAGACAGAGAGAGGGGCAGAGAGAGACAGAGAGAGGGGCAGAGAGAGAGATATAGAGAGAGGGGCAGAGAGAGATAGAGAGGGGCAGAGAGAGATAGAGAGAGGGGCAGAGAGATAGAGAGGGGCAGAGAGAGGGGCAGAGAGAGAGATAGAGGGGCAGAGAGAGACAGAGAGAGGGGCAGAGAGAGACAGAGAGAGGGGGAAGAGAGAGAGAGAGAGAGAGAGAGAGAGACAGACAGACGGGGGTGTGGGGGAGGCTGGGGCAGCAGTGCTGCTATTTTAAACACAGTCCTGATTATTCCAGCGCCAGCCACCAGCAGCCCGGGCACGCAGCGCTCCAGCCCAAAGCCTTGAAGGCAGACCCACTTCCACCTCTCCCTCAGAACCGAGCCCAGAGGAAGGAGGTCTGAAGAGGAAGACGCCCTGGCGTGTATGCAGGGAGCACGCAGAGCAGTGGGTGAACGCAGGGGCCGGGAGCGGAGGACTGAACTGAACTGCATGGCAGGCTGCCGGCTCACATTTTCCGGTCTGACTGCCAGGGGGGAGGGGGACGGAGGGGAGGGGGGGGGGCTGGAGGCCTGGCCCAGATGCCCCCAAACGACTTCCCGCTAACAGGAGACCCAGAGACTGGGGAACCCATCCCGTGGGTGGGGGCGTGAGACCGGGGAGTCCGGGGTTGGGGAAGTTAGAAGCGCAGGAAAGGAGTTTCGGGCGAGAGAGAGAGAGAGAGAGAGAGAGAGAGAGAGAGAGAGAGAGAGAGAGGGAGGGAGAGGGAGAGGGAGAGGGAGAGGGAGAGGGAGAGGGAGAGGGAGAGAGAGACACTGCACAGACACTGACATGTATACACACATGCACATACACTGACATATATATACACACATGCACATACACTGACAAAAACACACAAACATGCCTGGGATCAACACACTGCCAGCTTTTATTATTGTGTTATTAGCATGTTAGTGTTACAACAATTTGTATTAAATTATAAAAGTTTATGTACGGTATATGTGTGTACATATGCAAAGTCAAACCTTACGGCCTTACGGAGTGAACGGAGAGAGAGCAAGAGAGAGAAAAGTAAAGAGTGAGTGAGAGGATTAGATGGAGCAGAAATGGGATAAACTAAGAAAGGGAAGTGGTGTTGGTGGGGGAGGTGGGGGGAAGTAAGATTTAGGACGAGAGAAAGAACGACAGGATTGCGAAGTCCGAGAGAGGATTCGAACTCAAAAAAAGCACTTCACAGCTGCTTCTGCAGTTACCCATCCTGCAGGCCGCCCTGAGCTTCCTCACACAAACACAGGCCGCGGGGCCTGAGGATGGGCCCGGGGGCACTGGGAGGGGGTGGTGTCAGGGGGTCCCGGGGGGGGGGGGGGGTCGGAGCGAAGACGAGGCCAGACCACTCTCTCCACGCGGCCCCCCATCGCTGAGCCCCACAGCTGGCCCCACTGAACCGTGCGTCCGTCCCTAAAACCCCAGGAGCCAGTGCGTGTGAGAGAGAGAGAGAGAGACGCACTGCTTCTCCGCGAGGCGACGGCACAACAGAGGGAACGTCGCAGCACCGTTTGCGAGACGTGTATTTGGACAACTCCAGACGTGATGATAACATTGTGTAACTGAGGAGCGCTGTTAGAAGTAAGCAAACGTCAGCTATGCGCCTGTCCAAGTCAAGC
>NC_083777.1:26497690-26577690 GCF_963514075.1 Conger conger | reverse complement strand
TATTTTTGTCAAGTGTGTTGCTAAAACCCCAACCCCAGTTGATTCATAACATCTGGAGCAGTTCCTCAATCACCTGCTCCCCCCCCCCCTCGGCAGAACCAGGGCAGCATGTCGCACCACAAGGAATTCTGGGAACAAGTAAGGGCAGGGCATGCAAAACGGCCCACTATGATTCCATGCCCTCCTAAGTATGCGCTGGCACATCCGGGGAAGCTCGATGAATGTTCCCCCTCATACCGGAGCATTTGAACTCGATATGCCAGGGACTTAGTTCCCAGCGTTCTGGGTCGCATGGTTTCGGTAACAAAGCCTGATTGCACCACTACCCCCCCCTTTCCCCCCAACCCCCATTTTTGGTCAGCGACTTGATCTCTGAGTAAATCATCTCCAACCACACTGTGTGTGTGTGTGTGTGTTCGCGTGCACGAGGGCCAAGAGGGTTTTATAATGACACACGGGGAGGGTCACACAGCCACACACACGCAGACACACTCACTCCGTGCTCACACACTTACACCCCCACACAGACACACAATGCACGAGCACGCACTTACACCCCCACACAGACACACAACGCACGAGCACACACTTACACCCCCACACAGACACACAATGCACGAGCACACACTTACACCCCCACACAGACACACAATGCACAAGCACACACTTACACCCCCACACAGACACACAATGCACGAGCACACACTTACACCCCCACACAGACACACAATGCACGAGCACACACTTACACCCCCACACAGGCACACAATGCACGAGCACACACTTACACGCACACGCACACTGCTTCGCCGTTTCAAGACGAGCAGACACAGCGTCACACACTTCAGATTGATTCCAGCCTTCTGAGAAGGAGTGTTCCCTCTCACTGTGTGTGTGTGTGTGTGTGTGTGTGCGCATGCTGTGCGCGCTGTGTGTACGTGTGTGCGCGCGTGCGCTCGTGTGGCGAGCTTCAATTATTTATAAGCCTCGGGTAGCTAACATGAAGCCGATAGCCCACACGCTATTTTTACTTACTTTCAGAGGAACAAATACTAAACTGTGGAGTTCCAGGCCTCGCAGTGGTCTTGGGCACAGGCCTCTCTGGCCTCTGTTCTCACTGAGTGCAGCCCGTCAGCCCGTCTGTGAGCGGGGAACACGTTAGCAGCCAGGCCCCAACGCCACTTAGGGCCGGGGGGGGGGGTACATGCCACAGGGCCGAGGCTGGGCACAGTCCAGGTTCCTACATGCCAACCGGACACACTCTCACTCTCACTCTCACACACTCACACACTCACACACTCACAGAGAAAGACACACTCACACTCACACAGAGACTCACACAGAGAGACACACACACACACACACACACACACACACACACACACACTCACAGAGAGACACACTCACACAGACTCACACTCACTCACACAGAGACACACACACACACACACACTCACAGAGAGACACACACACTCAGAGAGAGAGACACACACACTCAGAGAGAGAGACACACACACTCACAGAGAGAGACACACACACTCACAGAGACACACACACACTCACAGAGAGAGACACACACACACTCACAGAGAGAGACACACACACACTCACAGAGAGAGACACACACACACTCACAGAGAGAGACACACACACACTCACAGAGAGAGACACACACACTCACAGAGAGAGACACACACTCACAGAGAGAGACACACACACACTCACAGAGACACACACACACTCACAGAGACACACACACACTCACAGAGACACACACACACACACACACTCACTCACAGAGAGACACACACACACATTCACATTCACATTCACAGACGCACACACACACACACACACAATGTGGTGGGATTTCTCTATAAAGACGCATTCTTTTGAAGGTGGATGAATCAAAGGTTCTCACCAAGGTTTTGAGTCCTTTGTCACCTTCCGGTGACCCCCTCCCCCACAGCAGATGATGTCAGTCATAATAATCAGCAACATGCTTCAGGGGGAGAGGGATTTATGAACCTTTCATCTCATCCTAATACTCGGGGATCTAACGGGAAGCACATTCAATCAATAAACCCAGCGTGGCCTTTTAAGGAGGTCAGAGACACGTCACCCCCCCCCCCCGCCCCTTTCATGCAGAGCGACCGGGACCGTCCTGCAATCCCGGGAAAATGACTCACGGATCCCACAGGATTACACTTACAATGGTTTTATTTGGAATATTAAGACAATGAAGCATTAGCCAAGCACCAAGAGTGACAGCTACACATGAGCACAGAGTGTCGCTTCATATGGTTCTGCAAATGATGAAGAGAAAAAAAAAAAAAAAAAAAAAAAAAAAAAAAAGATATTATACTGCAACAACAAAAGAAAATTATATCAACTTAAGTAACTAGCAGAGAAGTGGGGTTTGATGCCCAGCTGGGCACCGAGAGAGAGAGAGAGAGAGCCGTGTACATGATTATCATCAAATCATACTTTTCAAAAAGTAATACTTTCTAAATCCTTCCAAACTGGTGGCAGTGTATAAAAAACAAAATCAACCATTAAAAAGGAAAAAAGAGAGAGAGAGGACAGGGAGAGAGGGAGAGAGGGAGAGAATGCAGGAGAAAGGAGCTCAATTAAATTCATTTGAGTCGTGCTCCCGCATTCCTTTGGGAGCAGGGGCCCGGGTTCGAGGGGCCCCTGGGTTAGAGCGGCCCCTGGGTTAGAGGGGCCCCCGGGTTCGAGGGGCCCGTCCGGGGCGATTGGTGCGAACGAGACGCCCAGAAGCGGTGCTGGAGAATGCCCTGCATTAGTTCCCATCATTTTCAAGTCCTGTTGCCACGGCACCCACACCCACAATTGTGCACATACAGCATTTAAAGTGACAGGATCGCAACCGCGGTTACGTTACAACTCTATTGCATATCAGGGAGAAGAACTTTCTGAAAAGTAACAAAAAAATAAAAATAAAAATAAAAAAAAACAAGAAATCTTTACATATTTTTTTTTTTTTCCCTCTGTTTGCATATTACACCCTTCCTAAATAAGCACATTTAGACAGACGGAGGAGAAACGGGTCTCCAGGTTGTGTGCGTCACGTCTGCAACAGGAAGGACCGTGGTCTGAACCAGGGAGGGCCAAACTCCACAGACAAGGGCCAGAACTCTCCCCCCTCACTGGAGGGAAACACTCCAGTTACCTGCCTTTCCCCTAATAACTATCAACATAGATGAGATCAAGTCATAGGTTTAAAACAAAAAATATATATATATATATTTTTATCATTTTAATGATTAAACTTTAAGGAAATGGCCAGACTTTTCTAGAGGAACAGGTGGAAATGGGAGCAGGGTGTTTGGACATTTGGGAGTTTGGACAGCCCTGGTTTCCAGATGGCGGTGTGAGGCGAGTGAGGCAGAGGAGTGCCCCCCCTGCCCCCTGCCCACCCCCCCCTGACACCCCACGCTTCATCTCAGAGGGTACTCTCAACGCAGTGTCCGAATAACATCAAGACCTTCTCTCCTCTCAGACCGCCACCTTCCTGAAGCGCATACCTGGAATAAATATTTTCCTTCTCTCCCCCCCCCCCCCCCCCGTTATTTTGGAAAAGGTGTGTGAGAGCAGGAAACTGCGACTGGATGAGTGTGTGTGCGTGTGCGAGTGCGTGTGTGTGTGCGTGTGTGCGTGTCTTGAGAGGAATTTTACGGAGGTCCTGCGATACAGGGCACAGGTGTCATAACGGCAAATACATGCAGCACCACCCCCCCCCCCCCCTTCACCTGCACCTGCACAGCCCACACCCCAACCATCCCGTCTGAGAACTGAGGCATGATGGGAACTCGCACGCTACGCCCCCACCAGAAACAGAACTGAAAAGCTGAAATTCTCCAGGACCAATGGCATGACACCACCCCCCCCCCTCCTAATAAAAAACATAATTAAAGTGCCATTAATTCAATTTCATACAACATCGCTCCCGTCTCCCCCTCCCACTCACAGACGGCCCCAAAGTGCAGTTCTCCGCGGCACGTTCCGGAAGGCAGGTGTTCAGCTCTGAACGGTGAGCTCCATCACCCGACGAGGCCCTGAGCCTCCCGTCCCCGAACCGAACGGCCACGTCAACACACGCCAAACAACTACCTCTTCTGTAAACTCAACTTATCACAAAGATCAACAGGATGCTGAGGTCAGAGAGAGAGAGAGAGAGAGAGAGAGAGAGAGAGGGAGAGGGAGAGGGAGAGGGAGAGGGAGAGGGAGAGGAGAGGGAGAGGGAGAGGGAGAGGGAGAGGAGAGGGAGGAGGGAGAGGGAGAGGGAGAGGAGGAGGGAGAGAGAGGGAGCAAGAGAGAGGGAGAGGAGAGGGAGCAAGAGAGAGCGAGAGAGAGCGAGAGAGAGAGAGAGAGAAAGGGAGGGAGGAGAGGGAGAGAGAGGGAGAGAGAGAGAGAGAAAGGGAGGGAGGAGAGGGAGAGAGAGGGAGCGAGAGGAGAGAGAGGGGGAGAGAAAGGGAGGGAAGAGAGGGAGAGAGAGCGAGAGAGAGCGAGAGAGAGAGAGAGAGAGAGAGAGAGAGAGAGAGAAAGAGAGAAATCTCTGTGCCCAGACCGGGCCAACAGACACACCACACTTTAAAAAAAGCCCCAAACAGACCAGGCCCTTTTAGCGCAGGCTAAATTTAGAGCCGCGCGGTAAATTTAGCCGTCCGATTACCGGCCGGCCGGGGGAACTGGGGAGGGGTGCTGGTGGCGGCAGCGTCTCCGTCCCAAATCCACACGGCAGACGCAGACGGGCAGCGCTGCGGGCTGCAGGACAGCGGGGCCGTAGGACAGGGGCCCTCTGGAGGACCGGCGGGCCTGCAGGAGGGGCCTCCCCTGTGTTAGGTGTGTGAGCACGCGCGCGCATGTGTGTGTCTCCAAAACAGGACTTGAGGCCAGAGCAGAGTGTGACGCAGATGAAGGCGGACACAGGCGTGCATCGGTACGAGCCTGCAGCCCCTATAGGGCACACAGCAGTGATGTCATCACTCCTCGCCCACCATCACATCTCCACGTTTCTGAGAACGGACAGCAGGGAAACGCTTTCGGAAACTTGAGCCGAGCGAGAGAAGTGTACAGACCTCCCCGAGTTCACACACGACGGGCCATGGTACAGACATTTTAGGGGTACTGACCCAGGGCCAAGGGGACCGGTTTCCTCCGACCCTCAAGGGCGTTAGCGGAGCAATGCTAACGAGCACTACGGCCAACCGTGGTTCCTGCGCATTCCAGTCCCACTGGGGAAAAATGCAACTGCAGCACTTCAGCATTTACTGCACAACAGCTGAACGGTGTAAAACGGTGTAAAACGCTGCAATCACAGAAACGGCAGCAGCCAAGAAGAGCCAGGGAGATGGAGGTTAGCTTTCGGAAGGGGACCGGTGCAGGGCGACTCGTCATGAGAAGGGCGGGACCTCAGGATGCTAAAGAGGCACTTCTCTGCACCCATTGGGCGGTGCGGAGTCGGGCAGAACGAGATCGGCCAATCCGCACCACCTCGACCCCAGCGGGCGGAGTTCTGACAGGCTGCTGTTGAAATGACTGATTAAAAGGTTGAAATGCTACCATTAAAATACACACATGCACACACAGAATACCGAACACGCCTCCACCCCCCCCGGACAGCGTCTGGGTCAGGGCCGGGAGGCGGAGGTACGAGGAAGAGGAGGAAGAGGATGTTGTTCCCCCAAACGGGCTCGAAGAAAAGCGTGCGACAGCTCTCAAACACAGCCTTTGGTCACTTGAATTCGAATAATGCACACACACACACGCGCGCACACACACGCACGCACACACACACACATCCAAGCGCGCACACACACACCCAAGGGCATGCAAGCACGCGCGCACACACACCCAAGGGCAGGCAGGCACGCAGGCACGCAGGCACGCACGCACGCACGCACGCACGCACGCACGCACACACCAGCACACACACGTTACATTGCACCGACTCAGCTGTATCCCTCTCCAAGACCGGAACACAGATGGCAACTCAATCCGGCAACTTCTCACGAAAAAAATCCAGAACGCCGGGCTGACAATGTGACCCTTTGACCTCCGACCGGAGACCCGATTACGGATCCCCCGCCGCGAAACCGTCGAAAACAAGACTCCAAAAACATGTATGGACAGTCCTGCGTTCAACGCGATGACCGATCAAAACCGCCGTAATCGCGAGCTGTGAATGGGGAAAGTGGGGCGTATGTACATGTTCCTTCCACTGTCCGCACGGACTGGGTCAGTTAAGTTGCCCCATGCTATTCAAGTTTCATTTTATTAGTGCACAGGTGAGATTTCACATGCGAGCATTCGGTCTCTCGCGGCCCAGACCGGGCCAAGGGGGGGCGAACATCACGGGACGTCCCAGAGGAACCTTCCTCCGCTCGACCCTTCAGACCAAAAAAAATCACCAGTCCGCTTCTTTAACCGCCCTGACGCGATTCAGCAGGAAATCTAACATTTTAATATCAGACACTGCAAGCGACTGATTCTCCTTTTTTTAAAAAATTTGATTTATTTTTTTATAACTGCCACCCTTTCTCCACGTCAAAGGAAAACAGAACCTACAGTAAAACTACGCAGCTGGCTGTGAACAGACACAGAGAGCACACAGGACATCATGAAACAGAGGCGCTAATCCCACCCGAGTAAGGGTAACCCGCAGGGTAGCGCCCCCAAACACTTCGTACGTACAGTACAGAGGTCCGAACAGCAAAACGTTTCGTCGCAACGCGTTTCTCTTCAAATCCAACGACAGTGACTGAATGTGACCGACCTGACACAGAAAGCACACAAACCGCGTGTAAAGAAAACAAACAAACCTAAGAGCTGTAGGGCGGGGCAGTAGAACAAAGATTACACTTCTCAAAGGGTGGGGAGAGCGGGGCAGATTAAACCTAACGACCCCACGTCGTTTTCCTCGAGTTTCTCTCCAGAAGGTTCCGTTGGAAGGAGCTCTGTGTGGGAGAGATACGTTTTTAAAACCCCAGGGGGGGTCAGTTTGACTAACCGTTTCAGGCTCAAGGGGGGGGGTTTGACTTCTGAAAGACCCCAAAAATAGCACCGCTGCAACTTCCTCCCGGACAGCCACAAAAATTATGTGCACCATAAAACCCTAAAGAGCGAGCAGTGTACTTAAATATTCTCTTTCTTAAAAAAATATCTGCATTCCTTTCCACCCCTTTAAGGTACTATAGAATGTGTTAGACTGACATTTTTCTGCACCGTATTATGGACGCGGGTCCTTGTGTATCCCATAAGACAAAATTCATACTTTTTGCACCAGAGGAAGTGAAATAAAATCAGTTATCAAGGCACATAGTTTCTGCCGGTTCCTATTCCTGATACAAACGCGGACGTTACGCTAGGTTATGGACTCGCTGTGTTAGTGTCGAACACAAGTTGGATATAATTTGGCAAGACAGTTCTTACTGTGAGAGAAACTGCTTTTTTTATTTATTGATTTTTTTAAGTTTTTTTTTTTTTTTTTTAAAGCAACTATGGTGCTCCATTCTGCCGCATACCACTCCAGCCCGAATCCCAAAGCCAAACAGGAAGTGGGGCAAACGGACCATTCACCTTTCCCAGAAACTGCGAGCAGTGCGCGCGGACAGGGAAAAGGACAACTCGGTAAAAAAAAAAATTAACATTTCTAGACAAGGTGCTTTTGACAAAAAAAGGAAATTGGGGGGGGGGGGGCTGGGAGAGAAAAAAAAAAAACAAAGAGAATCATGTCCAGCATGAAGGAAGAGGAGAGTGGGGATGGAAGGCTGGGGAAGAGTCCTTAAAGGGATGTGACCTTGAAATGAACGATCCTTTTTCCTATAAGCTACACTTACACAGTCATTACCATAGCAAAGAGTACGTCCTATCTTTAACGAGTATAACAGAGGCGTTCGCCTTCGTTCCTTTTGCGTTTTTTGAAGCAGGCTAAAGGAGTCCCGTCTCCCGGATTCCGGGGCGTTGTGAGTAGTCTGTGTGTAGTTCCTGCAGCGCGGGGGGAGCGCAGGACTTGGCGCGACGCGGCCGTTCAGCATTTGATGCCTCGGCCGGGGGCCAGGTGACCAGACAGCAGGCAGGAGAGGAGGCACAGCCGACACACAGCACAGTCTGGGCCCACTGGAGCACTGCGGTCTATAAAAAGCCTCGCCGTGTGTGTGTGTGTGTGTGTGCATGCGTGTAGGCCTGTGTGTGTGTGTGTGTGTGTGCGTGTGTATGCCTGTGTGTGTGTGTGCGTGTGTGTGTGAGTGTGTATGCCTGTGTGTGCGTGCGTGTGTGCGTGTGTATGCCTGTGTGTGTGTGAGTGTGTACTATATGCGTGTATGTGTGTATGTGTGCATGCGTGTATGCCTGTGTGTGTATATATGAACTGTATGCCTGTGTGTGTATGTGTGCATGTGTGTGTATGTATGTACTGTGTGTGTGGGTGTGTGTATGTACTGTACGTGTGTGTGTGTGTGTGTGTATGTATGTGTGTATGCATGTACTGTGTGTGTGGGTGTGTGTGTATGTACTGTACGTGTGTGTGTGTGTGTGTGCGTCTGTATGCCTGTGTGTGTATATATGAACTGTATGCCTGTGTGTGTATATGTGGGTGTGTGTGTATGTACTGTACGTGTGTGTGAGTGCGTGTGTGTGTGTGTGTGTGGGTGTGTGTGTATGTACTGTACATCTGTGTGTGTGTGTGTGTGTGTGTGTGTGTGTGTGTGTGTGTCTGTGTGTGTGTGTGTGCTGAGTGATGGTGGTCCCTGTGTGGAAGGCTGCAGGTTGCCTTCTTCAGCACTTCAAAGGGCTTAAAGAAATGACACATACGAGCCCAGCCCTCCTGTGTAATCATCGGTAGGTATGTAACGGATGGGCTGCATGCTAAAAAACAGCAAGGCGAGCATTTTGACCAAGCCTGTGTCAGCTTTACTTCCTGCAAACGGCAGGAAGCAGGAAGTAGCAGAGCCCTGTAGCCAGCAGGGAGTATTACTGCGCCTGAGCCCCCCTCCTGCCCCCAGGCCCCGGCGTTCGGGGAACAGTTTGTGCCATGCCTCGGAGACACACTGCGCCCTTTCCCAGTCTGGCCCCGCAGAACCAGCGCTTGGCACGGGCTCCAAAACTGCCATAACCCAGGGAGGGTGGGGGAAAAAATCGATCATAAAAATGAACAGTTTATAAATGCCCCATTTGAAAAGTACAACACAATCCAAAAAAAAATAAAAATCATTTAAGATCACAAGTGGAGCCTCATAGTTGCTTTATGAAAGTGTGTCAAGAAGGAAAAAAAATGATGAATCACACAACCGAACTGTACAACATAGAAAGAAAAAAAAAAGAACAGAATTACAAATAAGTGTAAGTGTCTGTATCGTTATTTCTGGAGCCCAAGCAATGAAGAGGTGCATGCTGGGAAACAGGCAGGCAGAAGCAATGAGAGACGGAGCCCCAGGTTGCCGTGGGCGACCTGCGTTTAAAACCAGCTCGACACAGAAGAAACGTGTGCTTGCCAGAGAGAGCTTATACTGTATATATGCTTATACGTATTCCTTGCCTTG
Source organism: Conger conger (assembly GCF_963514075.1). NCBI lineage: Eukaryota > Metazoa > Chordata > Actinopteri > Anguilliformes > Congridae > Conger > Conger conger. The sequence continues at coordinate 26,568,127 of NC_083777.1, read as the reverse complement.
TGGTGTAAGTAATAACTAAAATGATAAGAGATTATAACGTACTTGTCTAAGTTTATACCCTCCCCACCAGATCCCAAATCCTCCCCCCCTCCCCACAAAAAAAAACTCCACCTGACACCCGCCCCCTCCCCTCATCCACCTGCCAGCCCCGACACCCCACCCGCCTCCCTCCCCGCCCCCTCCCCCCCCCCAAAAAAAATGCCCGTACAGAGCAGTCTGCAGGTGAAGAACAGGTGTGCACACTTCAGAGTTTTTCCGCTTTGCTTTCGCCGAGTCCTCCCGACCGCCAGCCCCCGCCCCCACCCCCCCCCCCGCCCCCCCCCCCCCGGGGGTCTATTTGATCTTGAGGGGCTCCCGCTCCAGCCAGCGCACGCGGACCTTCTGCTTGTAGTGATACTCCTTGAGGAAGTCGTGCAGCGCGGGGGGGCAGGGGCAGGGCGCCGATGCCGTCGTAGGTGGCGCGCCGGCAGATGGCGGCGCGGGCCAGGTGCTGCAGGCCGAAGGGGAAGCTCCGGTGGAGCGGGGCGGTGAGCAGCGGCTCGAAGAACATGCAGGAGCTGGGGTCCTTGTAGTGCTCCAGCAGCCCGGTGACGGTGGAGGCGTGGAACACGCAGGGGTCGTGCGCGTCGAAGCTGAAGTTGTGGTTCCACTGCTCGATGCGCGCGTGCAGGGAGCGGTTGTAGCGGCGGAAGCTGACGGAGAACAGGTAGTCCTCCTGCGCCGAGTCGCGCAGCAGGAAGGTGCCCTCCGGCCGGCCCTCCAGCAGGGCCTCCGCCTCGTAGCGGTCCATCACGCCCCAGTAGCAGGGCAGGCCGGTGATCTGCAGCAGGTCGGGCACCAGGCAGTGGATGTAGTCGATCTGCGTGTGCACCTTCCAGGGGCCCTGGCGGGCGGGGTGCGGGTCCCCGGACGTGTGCCTCTGCTTGGGCCGGCGCGACTGCAGGCAGAGGGTGGTGGAGTCCTCCTCCGAGTCGCAGTCCGCGGGGGGCGGGGCCGCGGGCGCCGACGCCGCCGTCGCCATGGCGACCGCCCCCCCGGCCGCCGCCACCGCGCCGGCCCCCCCGCCTCCCCCCCCGGCCCCGCCCTTCCCCTCCCCGGACCCCTCGGCCATGCCGGGGGCCATCTTTGGTCCCAGTTTGTACAGGGAGCTGACCTGCGCCGTGGCCTCGAAGGTGTGGATCTGTGCGTTGGGCGGGGGGGTCCACGCCCTCCTCGATGCTCAGCCTCCGCCTCTCCCGCAGCCGCTCCTCCTCATCCTCGGGGGAGGTCCTGACGGGGGTCGCAGGCGTCCAGCAGGGTGCCCGAGGACTGCGGGCTGACGGGGGCCGTGTGCTGCTTGATCAGGTGCCACTTGTGCGCCAGGTCGGAGCCCGGGGGGAACGGGCAGGTCTCCAGCATCAGCTCCGTCAGGTGGATCTTGCGCTTGGAGGCGAAGAGGGCCTTGGAGGGCCGCGGCCGGGGCCGGAGGGGCAGGCAGAGCCCCACCGTGTCGTGGATGCGCTGCCGGAGCGAGCGGGCTCCCAGGGCGCGGCCGGAGAACGGGTCCGAGTCGTGGGCGGAGCCCGCGCCGTAGCGCCGCTCCCGGCGGGCCCCGCCGCCGCCCGCCCGGCCCCGCCCCGGCCGCTTGTCCGTCTCCAGGGAGCTCTGCGTCTTGGTGGAGCACGAGTGCTTCTTCTTGCCGCCCCAGGGCGCGTGGCGGGAGTACGAGTCCCGCCGGGCCATGGGGACGCCCCGGGGGTCCTCGGCCTCCTTGTCGATGCTGATCTCCACGATCTGCGGGACGTCCGAGACGCAGTTGTGGCCCCGCCTGCCCGCGGGCTGCAGGGGGAGCGGGGAGAGGCTGCGGGCGGGGCTGAGGGCCCGGGGGCCCAGCGGGTCGGCCAGGCGGAGGCCTCGGGCCGGGTCCACCACGCAGCGCACGTCGGGGACCTCCAGCCCGCCCTCGCCGCGCCCGGGGCCCTCCGGGTGGAACAGCGTCTGACAGCGGCTCTTCAGGTTGCTCCACATCCTGCCCACTCTGTCCATCGAACAGGGGCCCGAGACCTGGGGGGAGGGAGAGGGAGGGGGATGGAGGAGAGGGAGGGGGAGAGAGAGGGAGAGAGGGGGAGAGGGAGGGGGAGAGAGGGAGGGGGAGGGGGAGAGAGGGAGGGGGAGGGGGAGAGAGAGGGGAGAGAGAGGGGAGAGAGAGGGGAGAGAGAGGGGAGAGAGAGGGGAGAGAGAGGGGAGAGAGGGAGGGGGAGGGAGGGGGAGGGAGGAGAGGGGGAGAGGGAGAGAGGGAGAGGGAGAGAGGGAGGGGGAGGGAGGAGAGGGGGAGAGAGAGGGGGAGAGGGAGGGGGAGGGAGAGAGGGAGAGGGAGGGGGAGGGAGGAGAGGGGAGAGAGAGAAATCACAAGTCAGCAAATTCATTGAGGACAAATTATTCTGGTTCACAAATCAGATGAAGCGTGCACCTACAGCCCAGATTTACCAAGTCACCGTGCAAGAACATTCACTGCGATGCGGTCACATACATAGACACATGAACAACCAGTTACCCAAATTCCTATCTACGCAATGGAATAAAACGCCCTCGTTTGCTATTTTGCAGGCGTGGAGTGTGGAGTTACGTAGCGAGGGACCTACATTCACAGATCAAGAAATACAGGTCATTATGAATGACATACATCCACAGCTTCATGTCGTATCACAGCATAGCATTGCAAAGCCAATGGAAAGAATGCAAATTTGGAAAAATTAATTATTTAGGTCTAATGAAACAGACAGTAGAGGATGTAAAGACAAGAAACAAAATGTTAGGCAGTGTACAAGAGAGAAAGCACACACAGGCGGTGGTGCATGAAGGAAAGAATATTAGAACAGGCGTAAAAAACCCCTGCAGAGTGAGCAAGGGTGGAAGGAACAGACGCGGACAGGCTGGTGATGAGAAAGAGAGCATCTGGAGGTAAAGCCACGTTCACAATTCGTTATATACCCTGAACACATACGCGGAACAACGGCCTGAATTCATCCATTCAGAAATGTGTTTTTATACCGATAATGAGCAGATAACTTCAATAGAAGTCTTGCATCCTTATCTCGCAAGATCACTTCAAATTATATCTGAAAATGAAAGTCTTCCTTTCTTTTGAAAAGCAGCCGCAGTTCTTTAGTAAGTCTGGCCCTAGGGAAGGCACACAGGCTCAGGGCCAGACTGATGGCAACGGGGGCACTATGATGTCACACGGGAAAAATGATGTCATCTTGAGGTCACAGCAAGGTCAAGGCTAGGCGATCAGCAGCTTACAGCTACCAGGGCCAGGGGAGAATACCTCTCACTGGGAACAGGAGACTCAATATCAGTGTCCCCGCAAGTCCGTGTGTGTGTGTGTGTGTGTGTGTGTGTGTGTGTGTGTGTGTGTGTGTCCACGAGCGTGTGTGTCCCTGTGTGGCCGTGTGTGTGTGTGTCCGACATTTTCCTCAGAGTCAAGAGTGCAAATACAGGTACCACTCCAGGAGGCATACATAAACCCTCCCATCCATCACACAGGTAAGGTGTGCGTGTGTAGAAGCTGAAGGTACATTGCACATATAACCGCATACTCGCAATAATACGTGTCACATGCAGGCTACCAAATAATCTTCACCTTCCAGACTAGCTCAAGGAGCCAAACATTGAAGATTTCAGAATGAACATCAGGGTCAATCAGAAATCATTATTTTAAAAAATGCACTCTCTCTCTCAAATATACAGCTGATCAACTTCAGGCACAATTGAGGGAAACATCAGGAAGACCCCGGGTACCGTGTGGCCTTGACTTCTGTAGAGCAAGCTTTGGTTATCAACAAAAAAAATGAAAAAATAAACCATTGCAGGTCTCAGGGAAAAAAAAAGAAGCAGAGAAAATGATATTCATGAATAGGGAATCGGTTATGACAACATGCATTTTTCATTTCTTCTATGATTTATGATCCAATATTCTGTGTTAATGAGACTGTGTGTGCGTCAGTGTGCGAGTGTGTGTGTGTATAAATTCCTTGTCGTTCCCTTTCTTTCTTTGCATGCATGTGGTGTGCATGTGTGAGTCAGTGTATATGTGTGTGTGTGTGTGTGTGTGTGTGTCTGTGTGCACATCTATGTACGAGACAATGTGTGCTTTTGCATGTGCGTGCGTGCAATGTGTACGTGTGAAAAATTTGTGTTTATTTCATGAATGTGTCTGAGTGTGCGTAAAGTGTGTCTATTTACATGTGTGACTGCAAGTCTGTTTGTAATGCGTGTGCATGTATATGCATCTGTGTGTCTGCTTGTGTAATGTGTGTGTGTGTGCGTGTGCGTGTGTGTGTGATGTGTGATGTGTGAGGTGTAATGTGTGTGTGTGTCTGCTTGTGTAATGTGTGTGTGTATGTGTCTGCTTGTGTAATGTGTGTGTGTGTGTGTGTGCGTGTGTCTGCATATGTAATGTGTGTGTAATGTGTGTATGTGTGTCTGCTTGTGTAATGTGTGTGTGTGTGTCTGCGTGCCTGCTTGTGTAATGTGTGTGTGTGTGTGTGTGTGTGTGTGTGTGTGTGTGTGTGTGTCTGTCTGTCTGCTTGTGTAATGTGTGTGCGTGTGTGTGTGTCTGCTTGTGTAATGTGTGTGTAATGTGTGCATGTGTGTGTGCCTGCTTGTGTAATGTGTGTGTGTGTGTGTGTGTGTGTGTAATATGTGTGTGTGTGTGTGTATAATGTGTGTGTAATGTGTGTGTGTGTGTGTGTGTGTAATGTGTGTGTGTGTGTGCTCGTTTCCTCCGTTGGCGGTCCAGTTCCAGGTTACTGGGGGAGAGGGGGAGAGAGGCTGACTGATTAGTCTCCAGGCAGACTCCCGGGGATGCAGGCCGGGGCTAAAACTGTACCCATGGACCGGCTCCCAGCTGAGCTGCTGGTATGCGCTGGAACACAGTGCCAGCAATGAGCCTGATCCAGCACTGCCCATACCCCGCACTGTACACACAGGCCAATCAGCACTGCCCATACCCCGCACTGTACACACAGGCCAATCAGCACTGCCCATACCCCGCACTGTACACACAGGCCAATCAGCACTGCCCATACCCCGCACTGTACACACAGGCCAATCAGCACTGCCCATACCCCGCACTGTACACACAGGCCAATCAGCACTGCCCATACCCCGCACTGTACACACAGGCCAATCAGCACTGCCCATACCCCGCACTGTACACACAGGCCAATCAGCACCGCCCATACCCCGCACTGTACACACAGGCCAATCAGCACTGCCCATACCCTGCACTGTACACACAGGCCAATCAGCACTGCCCATACCCCGCACTGTACACACAGGCCAATCAGCACCGCCCATACCCCGCACTGTACACACAGGCCAATCAGCACAGCCCATACCCCGCACTGTACACACAGGCCAATCAGCACTGCCCATACCCCGCACTGTACACACAGGCCAATCAGCACTGCCCATACCCCGCACTGTACACACAGGCCAATCAGCACTGCCCATACCCCGCACTGTACACACAGGCCAATCAGCACTGCCCATACCCCGCACTGTACACACAGGCCAATCAGCACTGCCCATACCCTGCACTGTACACACAGGCCAATCAGCACTGCCCATACCCCGCACTGTACACACAGGCCAATCAGCACTGCCCATACGCCTCACTGTACACACAGGCCAATCAGCACTGCCCATACCCTGCACTTTACACACAGGCCAATCAGCACTGCCCATACCCCGCACTGTACACACAGGCCAATCAGCACTGCCCATACCCTGCACTGTACACACAGGCCAATCAGCACTGCCCATACCCTGCACTGTACACACAGGCCAATCAGCACTGCCCATACCCTGCACTGTACACACAGGCCAATCAGCACTGCCCATACACCTCTCTTTACACACAGGCCAATCAGGCCACACACAGCGATTCCCTCTCATTCAGGCAATCCCTGTGTGTGTGTGTGTCTGTGTATGTGTGTGTGTGTGTGTGTGCGCGTGTGTGTGTGCCTATGTGAGCTGTGTGCATGTGTCTGCCCATGTGTGTGCATGTGTGTGCGCATGTGTGTGTGCGTGTGTGTGTGTGTATATATGTGTGTGTGCGTGTGCAAGTGTGTGTGTATGTGTGTATGTGTGTGTGTGTGTGTGTGTGTGTGTGTGTGTGTGTGTGTGTGTGTGTGTGTGTGTGTGTGTGCGCGGGAGTGTGTATGTATGTATGTGCCTATGTGAGCGTGCATGCATGTGTCTGCCCGTGTGTGTGTGTGTGTGTGTGTGTGTGTGTGTGTTGATGCCACTCAGACCTACAAGGTTTATCATTTATAAAAATAAAAATGTTAACTTTGCCCAACCATAAAGACATACTGCAGGAATTCCACTGACCAGGCAGTCAATTTTGCAGTCAATTTTGACAGCCCGGTTAAACTGCGAATTCAAAATGGCAAAAAAAATATATATGCGCAACTGGGGACCTGTAATTCAGATAGCAGGTATTCTGGAAGGAATCGCAGGGTCATCTAGTTCCCAGACCAAAAACAAATAGAGAAATGTTTGCAGTGGATCAAGCTCTGTTGGCAGACACACAGCCAGCTATACTGTCCAAAGACAGTACTCAAGGCTGCACGTTTACCATGGTAAAACAAACTAGTAATGTTCATGCCAACATCAGGCTATGAGGCATAGCCTTGTGTGCTAGCTATAGTCATGCGTCCGGTAACAACAGTACCGGCCAGGAAGCCAGGAAGCCTGTCAAGCCAAGCAGTAATCCTCTGTCATAGTTGGCTTGCTAGCTAGTTATGTGAAATGTGCCAAAATGTGCAACTTCAGGCCTTTGGTGACAAGGGTAACACTTCTGAAAACTTTTATTCACAGGGAAGTGTTTGTCTTCCATTTCTTGTGAAAAGTTTTTCTGGGAGCAAGCACAGTGCAGCAATGAACTTAAAGGAAAATACCATCATTTTAGGAAATATACCTTCTTTCCGACTTACCCAGACTTAGTTCAATTTTAATTTTTAATTTTTGTGCATTCACTGACTTGTGCAACACATCACGCTAACATGGAATCCAGTGAATGCACAAATGAGCAAAAATGTAAATGAAAATCGAACACCTTGTCTGGGTAAGTTGAAAAAAGGCATATTTCCCAAAATGTTGGTGTATTCCTTTAACCACCCTAAGGACGAGGGGGCCGCTCTGAAGGAGGCCTCACACACACTCACACACTCACACACTCACACACTCACACACTCACACACTCACACACTCACACACTCACACACTCACACACACACACATACACACATACACACATACACACATACACACAGACTCACACTCACTCACACTCACTCACACTCACTCACACTCACTCACACTCACTCACACTCACTCACACTCACTCACACTCACACACACTCACACACACTCACTCACTCACTCACTCACACTCACTCACACTCACACACACACACACACACACACACACACACACACACACACACACACACACACACACACACACGACGGGAGACCGTTTTTACTGGCTTAGCTCGGCTCCTCCGCAGCTTCCCAGATTACTCAGCGCTCAGTTATTCCCAAAAACCAGAGTCCCGCGTGGCCCCAGCGTTACGCTCTGAGGGGGGCAGGCCTGCGGGGGCCACGGAGAGGCCAGGGCGACGCTCCCACACCCCGCGATCCTCCCGCAGCGTTAGTCACCCGACCGTGCGCACGGTACAGGATGTGTGTGTTACAGGACGGGGGTGTTACTGGATGTGTGCATAACAGGATGTGTGTGTTACAGGATGTGGGAGAAATAGGGTGAGTGTGGTACAGGATGTGGGTGTCACAGAATGTGTCCATTACAACTTAACCATAGGCCTGGTCATAAAATATTCATTTCTGTGAGTGATTTGCCCCTCTGATGCCGGTTTCTTTTCATTCTGTTGGTGTTGTCAGGACCGCCCTTGTTGTCAGACTCCTGTCCTGTGCGCAGTATTGTGACTGTCTTGTTTATGCTCAAAGTCTCGTTTCTTTTCTGTTTTTTTCATTCGTTTTTTCTTTTTAAAGGAAAAAAAAAACCTTGCAGATTGCCAACTAGGTCACCAAATTATAAAGAGCAGTAAAAGGCACACAGCTTTATGGGAAAAGCGGATCACATAATGGTGCCATCTGGGACCAGTGGCATGGAAGTGCCATCCAAACCTCCCAGAGCTCCACGTGGAAAAAACCCCACCAAGCCCAGCCTCTCCAGCTCACTCCTCACCCAGACCATTTAGAGACACGGGGAAACGGTAGTTCCCCGCACGGCTGATAGGTACTCAGGCAACAGAAGACATATTTCCTTAAAATGCAGAACTGCTCACACGCACACGCACACGCACACGCACACGCACACGCACACGCACACGCACACGCACACGCACACACACACCGTACACGGTAAGACCACTCGTCACAGATGTCCAGCAGCACCAGTTACTCAAACAGCTTCGACTCGACTTCAGGAAATGCGGTCTGCCTTCACAGCGAAGCGGCACGGCGCTGCAGTTCCCCCAATTGTCACATAAAAATGCGAATGAAAAAAACATGCATTCCAGGCCGAGATGACTCAGAGCCGGAGGTGTTGCTCAGAACAGGAAGCGCCTGCTCCTAATTAGGCCGTGGGGCAGGAAATGGCAAAACTGCAACGATAGCAGGGCAGCACACGACTGCAGGGGAGGGGGATCTTGACAGGGGTGGGGTGGGGTGGGGTGGGAGTGAGTTTAGCACACGTTATAATCTGCAAACTCATGAAGCCATTTGGGTGCAGCCCCCGCTCAATGAATCACCATACGGCTTCTGGGGGTGGATGACCTTATTTTATTCATTCTTACTTTTATTATCTTTCTTTTCTTTTCAACCAAGATGCTTATGCACACAGTATACAGCACTGGAGTAAGCTCACCTTTTGTGGTTGGCCCCAAAGCAGGGTTTAGTTTGGGCACTGTTACAAATAGTCTACGATTAAAAAATGAAACAAGTACCAAGTCCTTCATTAAGTGGATCGGCCGATCCGAGGAGGCCACTAATTACGCTAGTCCTGCGCTATTCCGGGCCGCAGTGTCTGCAGGCATTCGCTTCAACCGTGTGCTACACCACCTGATCCCACCAATTAGCTTATTTTCTGAACCAAGCCGGTAAAATAATGAGTGAAATCAGGTGGTGTAGCGCACGGTAGGAGTGAATACCTGCAGACACTGCGGCCCTCAGGACGTGGAGCTGAGCAGCGCTGTGCTAGTCATTCATGCCGGTTTACGTTGCTATAGAAACGAAAGCTCTCACCTTGCCCCGTGCTGACTAATGGGTGACATCACTCTGCACATCCATATAGAGTTACTGTCTCCTGGGCCGCTGGCCTAGAACCCTGAGTACAGACGGCCACAGCGTTCCCATTCCAGCGATGTGTGTGTGTGTGTGTGTGTGTGTGTGTGTGTGTGTGTGTCTGTGTCTATGTGTGTGTGTGCGCGTGTGTGTGTGTGCGTGCGGGTGTGGGTGTGCACGCAAGTGAGAGAGGCTTTGGTGAATAGAGATCCAGCTCAAAAATAGAGAATTCATAGGCACGCACACGTGCGCACGCTCTCTCTCTCTTTCTCCCCCTCTCACACACACACACACACACACACATACAGACACACACACTCCTTATCTCACGCTCTCTCTCTCTCTCTGCATGTGCACGTTAGCCTGTCTCCGCGTCTCATGTGAAACCCCAACTTAATCCCGGGCGAATCCTGCCTGGCACGAGGCCTGGTTCGTGAAATCAGTATAAAGGTTAGAGCCCCATCAGCCTCTCAGACCGAGCTGCCTCATCAATGATCCATTTTCACTGAGTCCAACTGCCGCTCGCTCCAAAAGGAAGAAACGCCCCTCTGTCCCAACCACATTCTCTAAACGAGTCCAAACCCTGACCCAGCACAACTCCCACATTAGCTTTCATTCCTACACCCGGGCAGGCGATAGGATTTTCTTCCGATAGATCCACTTATAGGGCGTTGAGCCAAACACGCACGGATCGCAGAGGTCCAGTGAAACCCTGCCAATTACTGTCCCCGGACACCTCAACAAGACCTCCATCACTCTGGGCAGGTAAGACATAAGATCTACAGAGGGGAGAAAGAAAAAAACAAAAGAAAAAACAATATCCCTCAAACACACGCGGGCACGTCCACACGCACAGCTGAACCCTATTGTTCCAGCGAAACTCAAGTCTATAACTGTTCCTCCATTCTCCCCAAGGCGGCACGACTTCCTCTCCAAACAGGAAGTGGGCTTCCGCAATCTCCCACCCCCTGCGGTGGAGCGCTGAAAGAGAAAGTACCACCTGCAGCCCCCCCCCCCACTCTGAGGCCTAACAGCCCCCCCCAGTAACCGTTAAAGCTCGTTAGGAGGAGTTTCCAACACGATTCACATCGCTGCTCTCAAGACACACAGTCTATCTGATAGACGCTCTCAAATGACACTAACCCAGTTTTATGTGTTCTTATCTGCAAGTCAAACACTAGTTTAAGGCTGTTAGAGAGACCTTGGGTGTGTGAGAAGCCAAGTGTATTATTGTTATTGCAGAAACAAATGCCCAGCAGAGTCTGCTTTTGACTCTGAGGAAGACGTCGTCTGAGATCGAAAAGTCAGTCTCACATTAAACGGAGTGCATTTCTCTGAGCTTATGCACTCAACCATGTATCTTCCACCATATTATTAATTATTTTAAATTAACTTTTAAACGATCGCAAAGCATTTCCGTAAAAAAAAAAAAAACAACAATACGAACAAACCAGGACAATTCTTCCGGAGGAATCTTAAAGCGCACGCTGGTCGCTAGGCTAACGCTAGCTCATAACTCAACGCTCGCATAGGTCCCCGTGGCATTCTTAATGAACGGCCCCAAATTCCCCCCCGCCCCCCGATTCCATCTTCATCTCCATTAAACACGGACACGCAAAAGCAACTCAAACTCATTAAACCCCACGCAACCGCGTCACGGACTCCGGCCGACGGTCCGAAAGAGGCAACGGATCAATGGAGCGACGCGGCTAGCCGCCTGAGAGCTTAAACCGGCAGTTTATTTATAGTGAAATAATTGTTCACATAAGCAACTCGGATCGATATTGCAGTGCGTGAGCGTGCATCCTCCTGTAGTCTGCGAAGAGCACAGTGACGTCACCAGCGCTCAACTGCCAGGACCGCTGCGTTACGCTGTACGCTGTTCTTTTCCGCCAAACAAAACCCAAGTAGAAAAGTGTTAGGACTGCATAGTTCATTTCCTTTTTCTTCATTCCACTCACCCAGCCTCCCCCCCTCTCCCATGTGGCAGACATATCTAGAGCACATCGGGCAGGTTTCATCACAGCAGGGCCCTCCACACGCCACCATCGTCATCATCTTCCTCCTTGTGCCATCCATTTTAAAAAAGCTCAAGCTCAACAACCAAAAAATAAAAAATTTTATAAAATAAAAAAAACTTGAGAGGGAGGGGTATCCGTTCCATAGTTTCTCCCCCTGCGAGCCCCAGGGTGCTTCTCCCCCATGTCCAGGACCAGTACTACAGCCGATTACAAGATAAGGGAGCCACACAAAGGGAAAGGGCAGCGATGGCAGGGCCCCCGACCAGCTGGAGAAATGAGAACGGCACGTACAGCGGCGGAGCGCGGCGCACCGGAGGAAACACAATGGCGGGCGGCCGCGCGAGCGCGGAGGACAGAGCTCGGCACGGAACCCATTTCAATAAAAGGAAGGAAAGCCGGCTCAAAGGAAGAAGAATACCACTCTGCCCGGCGGCCATTTTGGAAGTAGCAGACCGGCGCAGAGTCTCGCTCTCCCTGACCCCTCGGCCCGCTGCCGAGTTCCCACCTCACCGGTGCCAGGCCAAGCGCCCCCAGATAACGTCCGTTCGCGTTTCGTCACTTCTCACCGCCGACCAGCGTCCGTGCTGCCAGTTACCGGACCCGTTTCACAACGACGGCCCAAACGACCCACCAAAAACAACAAAGGGAAATGATTACGTTCAGAGAAGGGCGGCCCGTTTTTCCTCAACTGCCGCACAATTCCAGTCAGCGACCAGAAGTGCCATTGTTAGGACCTTATATTATTATAGCAAATAATCACAGCGTCAAAATTCAAATGGATTATTTATTTATTTTCGGCAACAGAGTGAAATTGACTGGGTGAACTGTTACAGTCCTACATTTAATGCTTTTTGGAAATGAACCGAAACCCCGCCTTCAAAACAAGTAACCTATCAGGGCTGGCATTCCAACAAATCCACTGAATTTCAGCCAATGAGAGTTGAGCTTGAGAGCCACAAACCACACTCTCTGTGCCGCAGTGCAATCCTCACGCTGCTCACACGCCTTCTCCTGCGAACAACAAAAAGAACTACAACTTAATCATAAGTTTCCAGAGGACTGTCGGTCTACGATGACTTACAGTCTTCGGGAAACGCACGGTGGTAAAACGCGAAGAGCCGAAACGCAGCTCAGTCCGGGAGGGGGCGGAGGACCATAACGAGCCAGTGTGGCATCTGCACCGTGTCATAACTACTTTCAAGTAATAATAGTTGCAAGAATATAAATAATGCGGTCGGTCATTTTGCTTTCCGTGCGTCGTACTGCACCGCACGCCAAGCTAAACACCGTAGGAAGAAAAAAAAAAAGATGCTAACGATAAACACAGCCGTCGTTTACTTCACTTATTGTTATAACCACTTAAACTTAAGTAGGTCACAGGAGCTAAAATTCTGTGGAGCAGAACAAACCGACAGGCAACAAAGAATAAATAAAACAAATAACACTAAGTAACAACAGACAACTTGAGTACACTGAAATAGGACTTCTAGCCCATCACTTGGGGACATACTTTCCATGAAGCTCAACTACACCCAAGATCAAAGCAAACATATTCCAGAGAAAGCCACATTTAAATACAAAAATACAAGCCATAGACTATGAGTCAGGGCATAAATGAGCCCTTACGGTGTAAGCCTGTGCCCCCATCAGCTGTATGGAGCGGGCGATTGGGTCAGTCTACTTAAAGACCTGCAGTTGATGTGTCAATGCAGAGAACCACAGGTCATACATTTCACAGCACAGAGGAGCAACCAGCCAACTCAGATTAGATTACATTTTACTGACACGATACTCTAACTCTGTGGTTTTCAAACTCCTGGGGGTTGCCAGAACAGGCTGCTTTCTGTCACGGACAATATCTTGATCAAGTCCAGTCGCAGAAGGAGCGTTTGAATTCTATCAGAATTTCATAGTTTTACGTAACGGACACAACGCAGGTTCGGCTCATTGCAGATTGCCTAGTCGATCAACTAGTTTTTCCATTTTTTGTGGGTTTTCGTTTCAGTGACCAGGGGGGGCCACACTTCAAGCGACTGGGACTCCAATTCCACTCTAATTTCACCCGGTGGTCGACAAACGAATCGATTCAAAAGCAGAAACATCTTTTAAAAGGAATCGTCTGTCACGCAGTAGGCCAGAGAAGTAAAGCAACAGTGGATGGGCTGATTGAAGGACATGAATATGGAACATTTGTTCTTCATGGCCTAGATAAGTGTGAAACAACACGACCTCCAGAGGGAAAGTCATCCTTCAGTAGACATTAAGCGTCTAATTAAGGACAATTAACAGCCCGTTACCACTCAGAGTTTGCGATTACGGTCGGAACGAAAAACAGCGCACGCAAGGGGGTACCCAGAATCAAGTCAACCTCCAAGGGGATAGACCACAGCAACAACAGAGAGACCAATAAGTCTAAAAGATAAGTCTAATAAATACCTAATAAAGTGCTCAGTGAGTGTATAATGAACCGCCCTAGGCATTCAGAAGAGAGGTCAAACGCAGTTCAGAGCCGGCTCTCCCACCGCAAGCCCATGTGCAGTTTAACCTGTGAGTCCGGGAACATTTTACGAGACGGTCCGTTCCAATTCCCCATCATGAGGGCAGCGAAGCAAAAATTATCGTGTGGCGGGGCAGGAGGGCCGCTACACGTGAGGTTTCGGGACAGACTACACGCGGGGGGGGGGGGGGGGGGGGGGGGCGGTGGGACATGGGAGGAACAGTACTCAAGACGTGGGGGCAGGCAAAGGTGAAGCCCGATTTCTCAGAGCGTCCCTTCAGACACTCGTCAAAGCCACAGCCACAGCCACAACTCAAGAGTCGGAGGAAAAGGGGTCCCTCTTAAAACACAGAGTCAGGTCACTACCTTCTGGACCACAGTCATGATTCTCAGAGCCCGGGAAAAACTTTTACATTCGCTGCCCCCACCGCACCCCCCAAAAAAATACATTGTCACAACATTTTCGCTGCCCCCTGCCCCCTAATAAAGTGTTCGCTGAGCGTATATAAAGTACAACAGAAGAGCTTAACGTGGTGAGGATTTACTAAAACTGAAAGATTTGTTCAGATCTACATTAGAAAAGATTTTCCTCCTGTTCATTTTCAGCAAGTGATATGAACAGAGAAGCAGAGATGAGCCATTAACTTTTTAAACATTTAGACATTTGTACAATATCGTTTTTAAAATCCCATAAATATTTAGTGGAACTGAAGTTGCAATTTTTGGTTCCTTAAAAAAAAAAATGTTTTTTTAAAGGCTTAACGCAGCATAAAAAGTCATTAATAACCGCAAGCATTCTTTTTTTTATGCTGGAATTGGAGAAACTCAGTTTGCATGATAATCAATTTGCTCTGCCACTTATTTTGGCTCCTTTTAAATAAATAAAAATGTTTTAAAAAAGGCTAAAACTGTCATGGGGGGGCAGTCCGTGATATTAAACAGGGGTGCATCCTGGCAGTGACTCATGCCCGTTCCCATCCTCGCTCTCGTTCAGGAGATAAAATTGGTGGTGCTAAGCAGCGACAGTGGAAAGAAATGTGACGGGCTCATCGCAGAACCCGAGTGTCGCCCGTATGGGCTGTAGGCAGCTAATGTTAGACTGCGGCTCGCACTCAAACTCACAATCACCCTCCATAGTGCATCCCTCTTCATCTAACTGGACTCGGTTTACATTGAGTCGGTCAATGAACGCCACCCCTTCCCTTCCACACCTGGCTGAAGCAGGGCCTAAGTTGGGCCTACCCGACCCCAACATCTCCTGCCTCCCCACAGGTGCTTTGGCAACTCAGACTAGTTGCCAAACTAGCCTTTGTGAAGCTAGCCAGCATCAACTTTCCTTCCTATAGTCCGCATCGTACAGCCGTGAACACAAAGAACAATGGCCAGGGTCATCGATCGACTGGATCCACTGTACTATCTCCAGGGAAATGGAGTTGGCTAGCATTAGCCAAGTAGACGGCAGCTACAGCAGATAAGGCTGCTCCACTGCCTTGCCGCAAATTCAAGCAACTAGCTAGCTACGCCGCAACAGTGTGAACTAAACCATCAGTAGGTTCAAAGGACTGCAAGAGGAGCAGAATTATTCAGGACTGGAGCACAGGAGGAAAGCGATGATATTAGATTCCTGCAGTTCTGAGATGGTCACATCAGTGCTTGGTTGACCGCCTGAACATTACATAATAATAATTAGTAATCTAGCTTTTTTCCCAAGCAACTTAAAGAGTTGATAAGAATAAGCTGGAGCAATTCTAGGGTTAAAGACATGGCTCAAGGGGCCAACAGTTGGATCTTAGTGTGTGGATCTTAACGTGGCTACAACGGGGCTTGAACCACCAACTTTCCTGGTCCCAGCCATGTACTTTAACCATTAGGCTACAGGCTGCGCCCACAATGATGGCAGCCGCAAGCTAGACTGACAGCAGAGCAATCCATGCGAGAGACTTAGCACTGCAGTGCCATACATTTATGTAATTTTCACCTGATGTTGAGCCGTGACTCATTCTATGACTTAAAGGGGTCCTTACGCTTGTGGCCTAGTTAGACGTCTATCAAGCCGGTCAGCTAGCCAACAGCCAGGGCTACACAGCTGTAAGAAATTTACTTGAGAGTTGTTGGGACTTGCCCTTGCATCATCAGGCGTGACTAACGCTGTGTAAATGGTACCCTGGGTAGCCCAACGGCACCGAACGCCAGCGTTTAGTTAACCACGGCCCTCTCCGCAGAACGAACGGCGGTAATTGCAGGTGGGAGTTTTTGACTCAAGGCCATATTTTAGCTCAATTACAAAGAGAAATCATTTCAACTGTCTCTTGAGATTTACTGTAGGGGCGTTGCCATTCCCCAACCGAAGCGAGGCCATACCTTGGTATATCTTGGTAAATCACTTTGTTCCATGAGGGTGGGGAGTGTTATTTCAGCCACGGTGTGGAATTCCTGTCTTTAGCAAAAGTTAAAATTTAACATACTTCCATGAGAAGGGGATTCTAGAAGCAGTGCTGAGATACAGCACTACAACCATAATCAATCAGTGAACATATTTAATCCACGTCACCAGAAAGGCATACTTTCTCTACTGAAGTTGCCATTTAAATATTAGAAATGCAATAAAATGGACTGAACCCACCCACTTCATTATTTTGTGATTTCTTTCCTCTTAAAAGAATGGCCTACTTCTCTTTATGAGAAAGGTTCAGGCCTACAGCACATTCTCATGTGTAACAGACACAATGGGCCACTGAAAAATGCTGGTCAAGCATATTAACACTGTCTAAATGATTAAATCATCAATTTCAATATTTAGTCATTTTTATGTTTGAAAAAGTTCCTACCAATGTTATCTACCAACATTAGTAACATAATATATTCAACATGTAACACATATTCAAACAGTAACCAGATTAAAATGGTTGTTAAATTAACATATTGCCTTCCTCCCTTACCAATCCGCAATCCTGAAATTCCATCTGCTATTCCACATTTGCAGAAGAGCAAAAGGCCCAAACTTTGGCAGGACATCAAGATGAGCCTTCACCTTTTTTCCGGCTCGCAAATTTCCCCCTGGCATACGGGAGAACATATGGACCGTCTCCTAAGATCAGCTCCTTCCCTGCGGAGGAGGAACCCGGGAAGGTTAAGGAACTCGGCTGAAACCAAAATCCCGAGGCTTTCGCTTTTCTGGTTCAACAGCTGTCCCCCTTTTTTTTTTTGAGTGAAATACTTTCAAAGCAAACAGAAGGGGCTTTTTTGCCTTTTTAAATTAACCTCAGTAGAAAGGAAAACTTTTCAGATGAAACACTAAATTCCACTAGGAAATGGTTCGGGAGGGAGGGGGGGGGGGGGGGGCGGCGGGGGACATGTGACAAGAAGAATAACAGACAATTTCGTGACGGTGACGTAAACGCGTCTCTTACTGCCCAAAGTACCCGCGGGTGAAGGCGGCGAGACTGCCAACTCCACAAAAAGCCAACTCTCCCTTCCCTGCCCTCAAACAGCTCTTACAAACCGAGCATTCCAGCGCGGCAGCTGTACTACGGCCTGAAAACCAACGGGTCAACGGGCCTGACGCTCAATGGAGCCTCAACCTAACGCGTGACAAAGAACACATAGTATTTACTGTGGGGCTACAACGCCCACCCCCAATGCAGGCTATGGGTATGAAGGCCCTCACGTTTTACTATGAACCAAAATAGCCAAAGAGTTCACCCAAAAGATCACCCAAAAGTATTCCAAGGGGTGCTAACTTGCCCTCACCGAAAAAGGTTAATTTAACGTCATCTGAACAGAAGGCGCCATTTTTACATTACATTATTGGCATTTGGCAGACGCTCTTATCCAGAGCGACGTACAGTTGATTAGACTAAGCAGGAGACGGTCCTCCCCTGGAGCAATGCAGGGTTAAGGGCCTTGCTCAAGGGCCCAACGGCTGTGCAGATCTTATTGGGGCTGCACCGGGATTAGAGCCACCGACCTTCCGTGTCCCAGTCATTTACCTTAACCACTACACTACAGGCCGCCCCTTTATCTCCCCTTCATTTAAAATGAAGACCACTGGCAGCATGTCCCCTTGAAAAGAATCATTTCTGATTCCCCTCAAAAGCCTTCTCGTCAGTGTGGTCTCGTGTGGCAGTGACGGAGGCCGGGCTGGCACTGCACTGTTCCCACACGGGGGCCACGTTCCCCACTCGAGAAAACCGTGACAGATAGGGCCTGAGGTTTTCTTTTGGGAGGAGGGGGGGGGGGGGGAGCAATCTGAGCCCTGCATTGTTGCACAGAAAATGGTGACAGGGCCAAATTAAATTGCGTATTACGTGCATTGCTTTAACAGACACCACGACAGTTTGATTATTGCTCCGAGGTTCTCCATTTAGAACAAGCCTCAGGACAATGGGGAAGTCCTACATATATAAAAAATAAATAAAAATAAAAATATTAAGCAGTAAGCAGGACTGACGTTAAAATCACAGGCGTATACTGGGGGGTTAGACGCAGTTGCACAGATGGGCTTCGGTTAATTAGAACACGACTGCACAAGCCAGACTCCCCGGACATGAATCCAGACAACCACAAACCTACACGTCAAACGGTTTGAAACAATCTGCAAAAAATCTACTTGGGAGCAGCGTTTCAGAGGTCTAGGATGTAGCGATCGAAGGGCTTCGAGACCACAGTTTGCATACATGGACTTCCTTGTGTGGCCAAAATAACCCAAATAAGAGAACTAACATTCACTGTGGAAGGAACCAAGAGTACAACCACTTAGAAAACAGCATATTTTGTGCACTTTGCCCATAAAATGGCAAAAAGTTAGCTGAAAAATATGGAAATATGGACCGATTTGGCACACGGCTGAAGAAAGTAATCATCAGTTCCCTGCTGAAGGACAACGCTGAATTCAGTGAGAGAGGAGTGTCCATTTTTTCAATCAGGCTGATCAATAGATCGCAGAGTAATGACTTCAGATGGTGCCAATGATTTTAGGTAGGCCCACAGGGACTGAAAAGAAAATCTCAGTGGCTTAAAAACTACTTTTCAGTTCAGTCAGGATTGTGCGACACGATCTCCTGTCCAGCAAACAGGCCCCACACAATCGGTGCCGATTAGCCTCTTCCATGGATCTGGACACTGAACAGGGATCCGTTTATGCGTTTTAAGAATAATTCTGGGAACACTAGAGAGAAGTGTCTGTCAGCTTAATTTTCGCAAAACAATATTGCATTTACTCCTATGTAGAGCATTAAAAATGAAACAAAACGCAGCAGTGACTCCCAATGGCAACGGAATGTGGGCAGTGTGGATCGCAAGCAGAAGACTACAGACCAGCATTTTCAAACCAAGAGGATGGTCAGAGCCCAGCCATTAAACCAATGTTAGACATGTCAAGAGGCACCCCATTAGCTTGCACTCGCTCAGGGACGGGCAACTCCGGTCCTGGCGTGTATTCAGGGTTTCGTGGTCACCGGTTGCCCTGGCTCAATCGGCTAAATTGCAATACGCACCACGACCAATTCACTCTTAATTAGACCGTAATAAATGTTTCTTGTCTTGTATCAGTTTATCAGCTGCTGTTCGTATCACGGAATGTGGCTAAAAATGACAGATCATATAAATGATTGGGCTAATTCAATAATTAAGAGCAGAAGTTGGTCTGAAATCCAGAAACGGATACGGCCCGCCTTGCCCGCCCCTGTATTAGTTACATACACCAGCATTTTGGAATAGCTTGTGTGCAATAACATCTCCTGAGCGAAACGCATTAGTTATTGACGATATTGTGCATAACACCACAAGCACTTCAAAGGCGAGTGTTAAGCATGCCATATAAAGTACATGGCAACGTGCACCGAGTCAGCTCATTTGAAATGCTCCAATTTCAACTTCAGCTGTGGTAAATTTAATTTAAAATAACAAAATTAAAACCAATTTAAAACCAATATCCATGTGCACACGCAGCACGAATGAATACTTAATTCACAAAACTTCTCAGAACAGAGAGTATGCCCTCGTTCACCCGAAGAAAAAAAAGTCTTGGTGCCTCAAAAGAATTTAATTTACATTAGAAAAGCTGCCAATTTTACCAAAAACAAGTGCTCCTGTTATTGAAATGTAGGCTAGTAGTAAAACAATTGAAAAGGGACATAACTGATTATCCAGTATTTATTTTTTTATTTTAAATGTCAAGGAGTGTAACTTACCTTTCATAAGACAAAGACGGTATTCACAAGTAAATATAATAATGAAGAAAAAAATGATTCGCAACAATATCATTCACCTTCACACCCCTCGATACGAGGTCTCGACCACAGACCGCAAAGAGCAAGTCAAGACTTGCAGTACACTTCGACAATTTGTCACATACAAACCACGATGCATTGCACACTCCTATTCACACAATGCCAAACCCATGCAAACATGGGCCACATCCAGACAATATCCAGTGGAAATTATGTAATGTAATGTAAATTCCCGGGTGATCCGTACGGTATAGGCACACTGCTAAACAATTACCTACCACTCCAAAAAAAGCATTTTTTTTTTTTTTTTTTTTTTTAATATGGCAAAACATTTAGCATGCAGAAGCCTTCATCTGGTCTACATGGACATGTCCCTCTGGGGTGAACTTTCTGATGGACAGTGCTGCACTAGAGAGCCTGCAGGCTGCTGACACTACCGTCCAGGCCAGGCTGTCTGGGACACGGCGTGCTTTAGAGGAACACAACGACCAATCTCAAGACAGTGTCACGTTGGGGGGGGGGGGGTAGCACTTTCAGTCCTAAACCCAAAAATTGCTTGTTTCACAACTAGCGCAAAGACCATGAGGGTGCAGTTTGTAGTTCTCTCAGAAGCTCAACTAAGGGTCAACCACTGCGTATTATGCTAGTTTTAATTTAATTAATACCATTACGACGTCCAAGGTAGGACTATAAAACTATCCTTTCATAGCATCCGGGTCTGGCTTACCAGCATCATTGTTTCACCATCTTTCCTCAACAAGGATCTCAGGCTAGAAATTGCCAATCTGAAGTCAAGACTGATCATGACCAACATAGGTGAAACTATAGGTGAACTGGGAAATTGAAAGGCGTCCATATCCGTTGTGGTTTCAGGAATACTGCAAATTGCCATAGGAATAGTGATAGAATGAGCACAAGTGCATGATTTCATGGGAAATTTTCTACAAGTACATTTTTGTAATAACACCTGAAGTTTATAAAAAAAAATAAAAAAAAGTTAATGTATTTAGGAACATAACCACAAAATTGAACTAAATTCTTCTGCTAGCTTGTGTTGAGCGTGTAGTGTAATGATTATCATTTCCAGTACAAGGGACTGCACACCACAAGGTTTGAAACATGATCGCTAAACTAGCGCTACACGAGCCAGAACCCAAATTGTGTGTGCAGAGGGGAGACCATTCCATACTGTAATGGTAAGTGGTCCTTCTCAACTTTTATCCAAACAATTGTCTCAGTAACCTGGTATCCTCTAGGTTTTTTTTTTTTTTTTTTTTTTTTTTAAATCACAGTTATCCCATGGACAGTCCGGTAGAAAACGCCAATGCAGAGATGGGGTAAGTCAGCATGCAGAAGCACCACTTTAATAAAATTGCAAGTTATAGCAGATTTTGAAGGTTCGGTATGCACTTTAACCCCTCCAAAGACGTTTAGCAAACCTGGACCAAGGCATACAGAAGCCAGAGGGTCAGGACAGGTACGCAAGAAGCTGCTGCACAAATGGACATTATATGCAATGAAACGGCGGCTGAGAAATGCTTTTTTTTTTCTCTCTCAGATAGAACCCAGGGTGCCGTGTTCAGCAGGCCGAAAGGGCGACGTGGCGCTGCACGTTCGGGTCAGTGCAGGGCAACCCAGAACCGTGTCCTCAATACGGACGGCTCCATTCTCATTAGGCATCAAAGGAACTCCGGGCACATTCCAAAAACGCTTCCCAAAATAATCAAGCAGATGTGTGACGCTCGTATAAAAAAGGTCCACACACACACACACACACACACACACACACACACACACACACACACACACACACACACACACACACACACACACACACACACAGGTGATATTTTCACACATCCACATGGCATCTCTTACACATACAGAGTTCCTCTGGGACTGAATATTACTATGGTTTTACATAGGCTGCAGAGCCTATGCACATTTCTCTCCCAATCACAGGATACATGATCAAGTGCATACAGTATAGTGTATACAGCAAACCTGGGTCAAAATACATAATTGCTTTGGATTCAATTACTTTTCTACACTTTACTGAGCTTGTCAGGTGTATTGCAACCTATGCAATACCTATGCAAAAAGTGCAAGCCCTACCCTTCTGGTCCTCTTGGTTGGCTCAACTGCACCACGCAAGATCAAAACGAGCACAGAAAAGTATTTGAATCTAAAACAATTACATATTTGACCCAGGCGAGGTGTGCAGGTAACAACTCATGGCCGTCATACCCTCCGTTCAGGAGGGGATGAACTAGCAGCTTGGAGCCCCAGGAAAGCATCTGGCCGACCCCTACATCGCACCGCACGTCCCACCAGCCGAGAGGAGCAGTGAGCGCATGCGTCAGGTCTACACAACAGTGGCCTGCAGGTGCCCAACCTTCAGCCTGAGGAGGAAGGGGATTCACCCTGCTGAGTGAGCGATGGCAGACAGTGCTGTGGTCAGTAATGTGCTACCCCAGCAGGCTCCAGACCACGGCGAGCGCCAGACAGTGGGGAAGGCGCATCACTTCCATCAAGAACACGAGACCTCGATAAGCTGCACAGCCATAGCTTACTAATTTGTTATTTAGCTGACACTTTTATCCGAAGCGACTTGGTTGATTAGACTACGCAGGGGACAATCCCCCGTGGAGCAATGCGGGGTTAAGGGCCTTGCTCAAGGGCCCAACAGCTTCTTATTGTAGCTACACCGGGGCTTGAACCACCAAACTTACGGGTGCCAGTCATGCACATTAGCCACTAGGCTACAGGCAGCCCCCACACAACTCTAATAACAAACACAACTCCTTGACATGACAGATTTAATACTGGATGGTCACTGAAGTTTGAAAGCAGGACTGAAGACTTGCATGAACCAACGGTTTTCACCAGCTCTACAAACGCAGTATGGCTTTGGGTCATTTGGTGATGTGGTAGCTTGTAGTAGATGAAACCCCCACGTTCCAGATCTGATGTTTGAGAACCTCAAATAACTACCAGGAGTTCGTTTCAGAAATCTCTCATGGTGCTTTCTAGACTGCTAAATGCCAGTAAGGTAAAGTAAGACAATGGAAGGACGGTAAAAAAAAAAATTGAAGGCCCGAGTCTGATACTGCAATTATCCAATTCCTACACAATGCAACACACCCCCTCCCAAGGGACGGCAATGATCTCAGACGTAGCTTGAGAACGAACAAGGCAGGAAGTTTTGTCTCTGCCCTGCCGGGAGTAAATTAGACATTTGCCGTGACCTCTCCCTCAGGGAGATGTGCGGTGTGGCACCAGGTTTTGATTCCCTCACAGACAGGCGGCATAACGTTACCCCATTAAAGCTGTCGGGACTCTTTGGCATGCAAAAACCCACACAATGACGCCGGTTCCCAGAATTATCACACAGGGTTTTTTCTTATTCTTGCTTCCACTTCAGAGGCAAGAGCACCAGAGTGGCGCCCGATCACTTCTGTCACTTACACCTGGTCCAAAAACTACGCAATAACGTAACAATACGACTACAGAATACATAATATATAGCAATATGAGCGCTCATCCAAAGTCATAACTGCACAGATTACGCACTGACACCCGGCGCAAAAATTGTTACCAGTTACCTACAATTGTCCAGCTAGCTAGCTACATGTCCAACTAAGTTAAGCTGCGACTTTTTACTATTATTTTGGTTAGGCCTTGCTAGTCGATTCGGTATAGCCCTCTCCCAGTTGACGTTACTCACATAGCATCTTAAATTTAGGCAGGCAATGCAGTCGGGCCTGGCTGCATAGCATTGCCAGTAGCACTGCCTAACAGAATACCCAGAAAATATGAACTGGTTCGCCATAATTACGCAGCTCCACTCTAGCTAGCTAGCTACCACATAACTTAAAGCAAGCTAGCCAATGCAAAATAGGCCATATGATCTGCTATTTATTAAACTACCGATCTAGCTAACATAGCTGAATTATAACAAATCAAAAGCATGCAGATGCAAAAGACCCTAAATTAGTCAACTTATAGCTGATAGCTAGCTCTAGCGTAACCAACAAGCGTTTTGCTCGTAAGCCAAATACTGTAAACGACCCAACTACCTTTAATGCTTGCAGGGGTTGCATTTCGCCAAGATTATGCTACTATAGCTAGCTAGGCTAGCTACTCAGCTGCCTAGCTAACTTGCCTTGGCTCAGATTGACAGTTCTATCAGCAACAAGATAACTAACCAATTTACACTAGCCCTAGCCAAGTTAGTTAGCTCTAGCTGGTTACCTGACAACTCCATTGATAGTTTAGCTAGCTATAACCAAAAGTATGAGCGTTCCCATAATATTCTGCAATTTATGTTTAACCCGAAACTTCAACGGAATTTCAAAAGAATCACTTCAAACAATGTACTAAGTTAGCCCACTTAGACAAGCCAATGATGCCAGCAACATCCGACAGAGGAAAAAGCGGCCTTTCCCAGGAGTGTAGGGGATAAAATTCCCGTTCTAGTTAGCTAGCAGCTAGCTAACTCAAGAATACTGCGCTTGTAAGAAATCAAGTCGCTAAGCCACATGTAAATTATATTAAACGATCTATATAACGTTACGTAATTTTTTTTTTTACCAACTAACGTTAGTCAATCAATCAGTTTATTGGTTTTACTACAGGGTCACAGAAAGCTGAAATTATGTGTGCATTTCTCCCGAGTTTGCAAGCGTGAGGCTAAGGTTAGCGAGCAGGCTAACACTCGGCTCCGAAATTACGTGGAGAGACCCATGTGAAATTACAAGTAAAACAACCGACAAAGGGCACTAATCAGCAATGGCGACCGACAATACATTTAGCTAGATAAAAATGGTCTTCAACTTACCTTTTCACTCTTTTGTCTTCCTTTTTAACCGCTCTCTTTTGTCTGCAAAAAATGGCTAAAAGAACTCGAGCACATATCCCCCTGGCGATTCGCGGTGGCGAATGAAACAAGGGAAACTATGGCGATTCTTCTCATTCCTGTGGCTGGGTTTTAACGCATATCATGTAGTCGTAATCAAGATGGAATTCTTTCCGTTACTTAAAGAAAATCGCGTCCCCCTTGCTCGACCACCGGTCCGCTTTCGCCCGTGGTCTTTCCTTCTTCCTGACAGCCAATATGACGGTCGCCAAGCGAAGCCGAGAGAAGAATTGGGGAGGCGGAGAGCTGGAACACAGGCGTGTATTGACTGGCAACAGAAGACTCCAATGGGAAAAGCAGGGCAATGCTGAGTTTCCGATGGGGGGTGCGGATGGGGAAACACTTGGGCCAGTAGGCCGGTGTGACAGACGGGAATAATGTCCAATAGAAATATTGAACGGTTAGTTGGCAACCACTTGGAAACGTGGAACAGTGAAAATGGTGCATGCGTGTGGAGTTAAAAGTGCAATGCAAGGGATGATTAAAAAAAAAAGTTTAGTGAATGCAGCAGAGGCCTAATGCGAAGACAACGTAGTACTGTGCTGAAAGGTAGCCGTGGGCGGCTCCTGGACATGCACTTGCACACAGAGGAAATGATGATGTAGCCGGGCGAATGCAGCTGCATTCAGCTCGCTGATGCCCCGAGTGAATGACCACGATTCTGGCCATTGTAGGCTATCGGATGGCCACATCGCTCTAGTTCTAAACGAAATGCACTAGATCTAATGGTGGAATCCTTATAGCATTGGGATTTGAGGTCCGTTATAAGAAATTGCTTTAAATATATACTGCATACATTTGCATACTGAGTTGTCTCTTTAAATAAATATGTACAAATAGCTGGTATACTGCATATTTGAGCTTTGAGATGGGCTCACTTTATATGACTGATCCGCTGATTATGGGATGTCAGCCAATGGGTACGACACAAGTGGTCATAATTCACTGCCAGAATGAGTTATATAGCGGTGACGTGATTACTCATCAGCAATATGACTTTATGTGAACATTTGTCAATTCGGCCATAATAAAAGGTTTTCCTGTGACTGTGGGAACGTTTACTCGATGACGTGCCGTGGTGGTTATGAAAATAATGGTCTATCATAAACAGCTGAAATAGCAAAACAATTCATAATCAGGAAAACCATTTGTGGGAAAAGAAAAATGAACAGTGTGGTGGAGGAAAAAAAGGATAACAATAGCGTACCTGGATTCTATTTGGATATGAATCTGGAATGCAGTGTTCAATCATTATACAGGTTGATCGTCATGAAACAATTGGTTTGTGAAAAAACGGCATAAAACGGTTCGATCCTCGGTGTAGCCACAATGAGATCCGCACAGCCATTGGGCCCTTAACCCTGCATTGCTCCAGGGGAGGATTGTCTCCTGCTTAGTCTAACGAACTGTAAGTCGCTTTGGATAAAAGCGAGACTGAGAGGGAGGATGGGCAACTGCTACATGCTCTTGCATTTTTTCTGGTTTCAGAATGGTGAGCTCTTCCACATGTTCCAAAATCCCTCAATCCACCAGTGACTTTGCCTGTAGAGTTCCCAGAAAAGTCCTCAAAAATAACAATCGCAAAAAGGAGCCTTTGAATAGTGTTTGATATCCAGCCCAAGTTATGTTCATTTTCGTTGCAACGTTCTGTTGTACAAAGGATCACATTGTTTGTATCGTCTTTACAGAGCTGGCAGCAGTTGAAAGCATATTCTGTGTAAGCAAATTATAATGTGGCCATCAACATGTCTGGAGTGGGATAATATATGTAGCAATCTCCACCCGCTGACCTCTAATGGGTTTTATATTCAAAATTAGCCAACACACAAAAAAAAAAAAAAACACATTTACAGAAGAAAATTATAAATAATGATATACATTCTTAAGCAGGTCAAGAAGAGGGCTTCACTGTTTTTAATTCAATGTTCATCATAATTTATTTGTTTGGAGAAGCTTTTGATCTTCATGTCTGCAATGCTTATTCTCTGGCGGGCTCTAGTTGGAAATTATGGGGCTGATTTAAGTAAGCAATATTTGTTTGGCTATATGCTGATTTATGCTCCGTTTACATTATAGCACAAATGCAAACTGCAAATATGTTTCCACATCCATGTAAGAAGTAGATAAACACAGTAACACATTTTATTGCAGTCAGGACCACTCATGTGGGGGCGACGTGGCTCAGGCAGTAAGAGCAGTCGTCTGGCAGTCGGAGGGTTGCCGGTTCGATCCCCCACCCGGGCTGTGTGGAAGTGTCCCCGAGCAAGACACCCAACCCCCAAATGCTCCTGACGAGCTGGTCGGGGGCCTTGCATGGCAGCTGATCGCTGTCAGTGTGTGAGTGTGTGTATGAATGGGTGAATGGAGAAGCATCAATTGCACAGTGCTTTGGATAAAGGCGCTATATAAATGCCTGCCATTTACCATTCATGAAATACATGATGAATATGCAATGTAATTATTTTGGTTTGGCACTGACTGTATCTGTTTTAGTCACTTCTGTGCATGCACTACCTACTGAACAGGGAGCATAATACTTAATAATAATACTCCCTTATTAAACAGGAGAAATACCTGAAACCCTCAGTACCCAGAAGGAGATCCAAACAACAGGTGTAAGCTGGGGTGGTGAAGGGGGGGGGGGGGGGGGGGGGGGCGTGCAATCTTATCTAAAAAGGGCCAAAGTATAACTATTCCCTTTCTAGAAGAAATCAAGAACTTCCATAAAGAACATCTGCATGAATTCCAGAACAATTTACATTTACATTTTTGTCATTTGGCAGACGCTTTTAATCCAAAGCGACTTACAAGTGCATAGGTTCTACCATAAGTCAAAGCATCAATTTAAGCTCCGTTGACCTCCTCACCTCAGAAGATGTCTCGGGTTCAGACCTCAGGTCTCCTGAGCTGTCGGTGAAGGGGCCGAGAGGGCCGCCATTTTGGTTCGGCGGTCGCGACTCCGGCGGCGGCCCACGTGATGGCGGCCCCGCCGTCCCGTGCGCCCCGCATCCCTCTCAGGGATGTGGGGTCATGCGTCAGGAATGCGCGGAGCCGTCACAAAGACAGGGGCTGTTTGACCCGTGGGGGGCTCTCCCGCACTGCCGGCCCAGGCCCACTGCTCACAATGACTGTATTCATCATCGTCACTAATAAATGGTCTTCTCCTCCTCTTTCCCAGCTCATTCCCTTTTTACCCCAGGTCATAGTGACACATTTCACCCATGAGACCCAGCCGCCCACTCACCCCCGCATCCCCCCCCCCCCCACCCTCTCTCTCTCTAACTCTGTCTTTCCATCATTCTCCGTATCTAGTGAAATGCCTTCGAGCTAATTTCAGTTCCTCCACACGAGCAGGTGACGCTTTCCAATGTGACATCACGGGGCCACTTGCCTGTTTCTGCGGCAGTTGCCGCAACATTAGTCGAGTTGTTAAGGCCGGCCTCGCCTGATGTTAAAACGGCAGTTCTCCCCGGTAGGAATTTGGCTTTGCACTGAAATCACAAGGGCAATGATTGGGTACGTGTGCTTCTCTGAACAAAGAAAAGTTGAATGTCCGGTATCTATGCAGCTTCTGTTACAGTGGTGGTTTGTGTAGAAAGGTCAAACTCCGGGGGGGGTGATGGGAGGGGGAGGAGACACTAGCAGTCTCAGCAAATGTTCAATAAATCTCAGAGGACATCATTGATTCAATTAATGTGACGTGAGTAACACACACAATCAAAATGTATGAAATTAAGAGCTGGCCAGAGTGAGCTGGAGGAGAGGCTGTGAGACGATGTTGTGGGCCGCTTTATGACTCACGACCGCAGGGCTGAAGAGAGCCGGATAAACGGGGAGACGGATGATAAACGGGGAGATGGACGGGTTCTTATTCCCTGTCCTTTTTTCACTCGCTTTCATAATCATTTTTTTGTTTTCCCCCCCACACAGTGTTTTTCCCCCTCTTAGCCTCCAGACTTCGTGTCTCCCTGCAAACATAAGTGGCCGGTGTTACTGGAGTGAGTGCAATCACAATCACCATCATCGTCATTGCCAGGGTCTTCTTGCTCAGTCCGCTCATCTTCTCTGCCCTCCTCTCAGGCTGCAGGCTCGACGAGCAGCCAACCGCTTGACCTCCTCTGTCCAAACCGATGGGGTAAGAGGTCAGCGCTTGGCTAGCTTGGATCTCCAGAATGTTCTTAAGAGTCACAAGGATTCACTG
Organism: Conger conger; assembly: GCF_963514075.1. Lineage (NCBI taxonomy): Eukaryota > Metazoa > Chordata > Actinopteri > Anguilliformes > Congridae > Conger > Conger conger. Next base: position 26,538,906 of record NC_083777.1, on the reverse strand, counting down.
CTGCGGAGGACTTCCTGAATTCATTATCTCCATCCCTCTCTCTCTTCCCTCTCTCTCACTTCAATTCAAATGCAACAACACAGTATCACAGTAAATAGCAGTAACACTATAAAATGTTAAACGTTAACTATTAAATATGATTTAATAATATTTTTCTTTATTGGCAGAATAATAAAATGATACAATAAAAATATCTATTTTTCAAAATCTAAAATCTAAGAACATCTAAATATATTAAAAAATATATCTATTGATTTCAGAATCCTTCTCCTCCTCCTCACCATGTGATTTTACTTTCACTGTTTGGTGGTTGTATTTTTCTATCTCACTCCTCATTTTAAGAGAAAGCAGCATTACCAGTTATTTGCCTGAAATGCTCAGAGCCTCTGACGTCTCCATACCGAGGCCTGGCTTAACCCACTTGACTGACGGAGAGATTTATTGACACCAATTACTTAAGATTACACTCACGAACGCCTCGCAGGAGACAGGCGCTCTGTACTCCCTTCGGGCTCTGATGTAACACAACACCCATTTCTAAATCGCCCCCTTTCCCACCACAATGACTCGCCGCGTGACGCAAGTTAAATGCATGAACGCGGTTTCGTGACACCGGCGCACCTGTACCTGTGGGACGTTTGGCCGGTTCCTCTCCTCTTACCAAGCGAGACTCCCCACCCCCTCTCGCTCCCAGGCGGGAGGCTGGACCCCCCTCGCGTGTAATGTGACTTCCCCTCGAACCCTTCCGCCTCGCAATTGACACGCCGACCACCATGTTCTCATGTTCAAAGCAGGGGTTTTCCTGTTCACTGCGCACCGGCATCCATCCCTTCTATTTTAATGAAATTGGAATGCTATTTTAGTCTCCCGTTTTACGCTCTACATGTGCAGACATAGCCCCGGGCTCTTAATGCGTTAGTATTCAGATTCATGTCAAGTGCTTTCAATCACGGTCCCGCCCTCTGAAATTAATAGGACAGACGACCAATACTGCTGGAAGCTACCGTCAGTACAATTCAATTCAATGGAGAGCAGTAATGCCTCTAAATATATAGTGGTCCTCTAAGACTGTGAGAGAGTAGGGCGCAGGCCTGGTTTAGTTACCTTTAAAATAGACACCTGGCATACCGACGTTCAACCTAACAGTGACGAGTTGGGGCAGATTCGAAAGCGGAGGCCGCGTCAGCAATTGCCATCAGTCAGAGAGTGCAAGAGACCGTCGGGTGAGAGGTGCCAGTTTTGGGAGGTCTGCCTCTGTTGCAAGGCAGGGCTGTGGCAGTGTAGCCAAGTGTGCTTCCTCAACCAGGAACCATCAGTGCTAAGGGCAGCACACAGCACGAGCCATCCTACTGCTCACACCCCACGCCAGTGATGTCACTGATAAAGTCTGAAAAAATGGGATGTCTGCTCACACTGCTTATAGCTAATAAATCATGCCTTTGCCTTCCTACCCGGGGCTATTATGATCTCTTAATTCTTTCTCCCAATCCAAAAGCCACAGCTCTCTCTCTCGTTGCCACTCTCAAAAATGCCATATTTAATTTACTCTACACAATAACATAATGTACATATTCCGCTATCTGTTAACCCAGTTGAATATTTAACTCTAAACTCTAACAATACATAAGCTCCTCTATAAAGGCCATGGCAGCCACGTCCTCCCTAGCCCTACCTACCAGGCTCTTTGCTGAGATTCATTTTAAGACATAATCCAGATGATTTTGCTGATGTGCTCAGTGTGTTCTGAGACCGAAATTATGACTGCAGGACCAAACAGGACAAGTCTAGATATGGCTGCCCAGGCACACACATTTACCTTCTCTCGTGTTGTAAGGGGGACACCTAGAGGACGCATGCTGTAAGCACAGTTGGACAGTTGCTTACGTCATTGATGCAGAACAGAGTAAGCTACCTAGGGTACATACAAAGAAACCATTGGAGAATGAGTTTCCTCTATTCAGTAATTGAGCAGAAATAATAATAATTATACAACAGCACATGATTCTACTGCAGTCCCCCAAGTGCTTCTGCTACTGCTAATGATTAACAATGATTATGATAACACTGATGCTCAGAACAGTGATGAAGATGAGGTTGAAGATGATCACGAATCAAGCCACTTTGTTACATTTGGACTTGCTTAGAGATTTCACATCTTTGAAAAGCCCTGATAGATACAAGGTTAGCTTAAAGCGCCAAACTGCATTTCTATCTCTTCTGTAGAGAAAATAGTTGGCCAGGTGTAAGACCTTTGAACTAGCTTTTTTTTCTCCCTTTTGCACTTTCAGACTACAGCCACTAGAGGGCGCACTGAACACATCTTTCACACAGATCCGAAATTATTATGGTCAGGGTACACTGGTGTCTGACGTTAAGCAAAAGACAACAATTCAGCGATAAGATATCCAGACTCTGATGATGTTGATAGGTTCATTTGTCCATTTATTTTTGAGCCCCTAAAATTGGGGAGACTATGTATACAGTAAAAAACGGCTGTAATTCCTACACCGTTCACCTGGTTTAGATGTAAATACCCTCAAATTAAAGCTGAGCATTGATGCATTATTTACTTCCAACTCCAATATCCTGTGGTAGACAGCTGAAATAACAATAACTTTATCAGTCCAAATATTTATAGACCGACTGTATGTGCCAAAGGAGTGTGAATAACACAAGCATTCTGTCTCTGTTCTTCCCTCATTCAGCCGGCTTTTAAAATTAGGGTGTGAGTGACAGAAAGGGAGAGAGAAAAAGCAGAAATGCAAGGTTTGCAGAAAGACACGAAAAAGTGTATGCTAAATCAACATAACATGGAACATAAATTGTGACATAACCAGTTTGCAAAACAATGACAATAAACTATATAACATGACATGGCAAGACTAACAATTAAATCATAACAACTAAACCTGAAACATAACATGACATGTAACATAAAAACGTGGTGATACTAGACTAACATAATACGTGACATGACAATAACATAACCAAGACAATAACTAAACATAAAACATGACATGACAAACATGAAACGTGACAAGTTTTCTCTTACCAGTTTTCTTTTCACGTGTGTGTGTGTGTGTGTGTGTGTGTGTGTGTGTGTGTGTGTGTGTGTGCTCATGCATGCATGTGTTATATTAACTTATTTCTCAGATTTGTTTAAATTAATACTGGTGGCACAGAATGCCTAATGGTCAGGACACACACCATCTACCAACCAGGGTTTAATAATAATATTTAGTTATTTAGTTGATGCTTTTATCCAAAACAACTTACAGTTGATTAGACTTAGTAGGGGACAATCCCACCTGGAGCAATGTGAGGTTAAGGGTATTGCTCAAGGGCCCAACAGCAGTGCGGATCTTATCGTGGCTACACCGGGGCTTGAACCACCAATCTTTCGGATCTCAGTCATCTACCTTAGCCACAAGAATACAGGTTGCCCTGGTTTCTGTGGGCGGCCTGTAGCGTAGTGGTTAAGGTAAAGGACCGGGACACTGAAGGTCGGTGGTTCTAATCCCGGTGTAGCCACAATAAGATCTTGCTCCAGAGGAGGATTGTCTCCTGCTAAGTCTAATCAACTGTATAAGAGGATAAGAGTGTCTGCCAAATGCCAATAATGTAATGTAATTTTTCACCGGAACCGTGGTGATCCTCGCTGCCGCCCCCCCCTCCGGCTGGGAGAAGCAGTGGCGCACGTCCACAGTCACGTCTGTGAAATGGAAAAATGGATTCGACCGTACAGCGGGTCATGAACTCTCCACCACAGCGTTTGAACGCGAGAGCGGGGGACGGAAAAGGCCTTTCCTGTGCAGTGCCAGCCAGCACGTACAGAGGAAGATGGAGACTAGTAACAGGTCTGCCTCGTGTCATCAGCCGCCCCCCTCCCCTCCCCCCCCCCCCTACGCTAACTACTACCATGGCAACACTGACGCCCCGGATAAAAGAAGAGCCTCGTCTGCCACACTAAAGACAATGGCTTGCTGTGACAGGCGCTGCTTCGTTTATATTTAGCAGGACTGACTCACGCCGCCTGACCCAGCTGCCGTTCGCATTTAACTTTTTTTCCAGGGATTATCGTGTTGCAACAATTATCGTGATGTTCCATTTTTTTAATTTTTTTTTTTAAAGCTGGTTCAAGACAGTTCAATTGAAGGTGCACTGCAGAAAAATAAGGACCTCTGTATCCTCCTACAGTGCCTTCCATTACGTTTGGGACATGGACCAATCATTTCTTTATTTGCCTCTGTACTCTCCAATTTGTACTAATAAAAAATCACATGTGATTTACGTGTACATTGTCAGATCTTAATAAAGGGCATTTTTATACATTTTGGGTTCACCATGCAGAAATTACAGCAGTGTTTATACATATGCTAATATTGTATTCTATCGTCTTCCGTGACAACGGAACTAATGAATGTACAATTCAAATCTGATTGGTTGTGGCAAGTTAGGTGGTGCCGCCAAGGACTTGGACATACGCTTTTTTTCGCTACCGTCCCGCGCCGCAGGCTATACCTACATGCTCCCGCCCCCGCCTCTCATGAATGGAGCGTGTCTTCACCGTTTAGTGACGCCAACGTGACGTCATTATTAAAGCGAATTCACTGGTGTGCATTATCCAGCCCTATAAATAATGCTTGCGGGACAGAGTGCAAGCAGGCGACGCTCGATAAATCGTGCTGTAACAGCATAAAAACTTGATCAAATATCCAGGAAACTGCGAGGCTACCAACCAAAAAAAACAAGAATACATTTTAAGAACATCCTAAGTTAAATCAGAGCTTTGCGAGAGTAGGCTACCACCCATCGATTTATTCAATGGAATATCAGAAAGCCGTGGAAATGAACGGACTGTGCAATGACAAGATTGTCAATGAGTTTCGGTGTCACAACGGGTTCAGTGAGCTGTCGATCGAAGCGAAGAAGGCTGCGCTCCAGTGCAACGAGGAGAAGTCTCGGAAGGAGTCGGAGGACGAGTCCAACCTGCCGGCGCTGGAGGCTGCCTATACGAGCATCCTTCGGGGGCTGGGAGAGGATACCGAGCGCCAAGGGCTTCTCAGGACGCCGGTCCGTGCCGCAAAAGCGATGCAATTTCTCACAAAGGGCTACCATGAGAATGTCTACGGTGAGAAAACAGCCGAACAGGCTTTATTTATTTATTTATTTTTTTTTAGACCCGACCTTCCCTTAATTCCATGAGTCCATAAGATTAGGCTATTTGTAAGGTATTTATATTACTATAGTCTCAGTTATGGATTTCACTTGAATATAGCAGGTGCAAAGATTATTTTAGATTATAGATTGTAGTGCACTCGTGATTCTCGCGCGTTCGTTTTTGGTCATGTCTTCATTTTTGGTCACAGGCTATATCGACTATTTTGGTGTCATTTGGTGTTAGAGAAAATGACACGGTCATGACAAAAGTCACTTGACCAAATACTTACTCCACTACTGTGGGAAAGGGGAGCGAACACCAGCGTGTTCCAGCGTGAACTATGAGCTTCATGCCGAATTTGCATGATGCCAGTTAACCTGCAGCCTACACAGTAAAATGTTCAGTGTTTAAATCAACTCTTACAGTATGTGGACTCACATGCAGGATACTCTGTAAGACTTAAATGAACACTTGATATTTAACTGTGTAGCCTATGTACAGCTTTTGTGCACAAAGCATGGATAAATTATTAATAATGAAATGTTTTTTAATGTGTGTCTAGTTTTAGTTGAAAATTTTTTTTTTTACATAGGATATAGTGTAGGTATCTTTAGGATTAACATTGTTGCATACAAAAAACATCACAAGGCTCACAATGTACAATAAACATGTTTCTCCCAGTAGATTATTGGTGTAATAGGAAATACTAAAAAACATTAGATACTAAAATACTAAAACATTACATTACATATTACATTAATGGCATTTGGCAGACGCTCTTATCCAGAGCGACGTACAACAAAGTGCAAAGTGCATACCCATAACCAGGGATAAGTGTGCTGAAAGAACCTAGAGGGAAGTACAATTTCAACTGTGACCTGCACAACAAAGATAAGGACCAGGGCCTATTTGATCTTTTTTTTTTTTTTTTTTTTTTTCTTCTAATACCGCAACACGCAAATGTATGAACAAACCCAAACACTGCTTACCTAGGCAAACTAATACCATTAATTTGAAGGAGAAAAGAAAACCAGTGATTAACATTTCATGTAATCTCTGAAAATATTGCACACCCCTGTTACACAATATTATTCTCTGACATAACTGGAATTACTTTTGATCCATCAATGTGCTTGCCTTCTGTATGTGTGTGTGTGTGTGTGTGTGTGTGTGAACCAGACATTCCAGGGGAAACAGTACTGACCCTAACAGGTCACACTTAATTATTCAAAAGTCATCCAAAATGCAAGGTATCAAGGTATTCTTAGAAATGTTTTTAATTCCAATATGAATTGGCAATAACTAATGCAGTTATTAACATGATGTACAAATACATTAACAGAGCTGTACAGATTATCTTCTCAGTAATCGTTAACAACTAAATTAGTTCATGCCAATTCATGGAACCTTATTGTAAAGTGTTACCAAAAAACAATCAACCTTTTTCTCTGTATGTCTTTTCTTAGATATCCTGAATGACGCCATATTCGATGAGGACCACGATGAGATGGTGATTGTGAAAGACATAGACATGTTCTCTCTCTGCGAACATCACCTGGTGCCCTTCTTTGGAAAGGTAGGCAGCAGGGGGTACGCTGTGGTTCAGGGGTCTCAATAATATGATATTGGGGGATGAGGAAGCAAGAAAATTCACAACGTACAGTAGGGGCACAATCTGAAATCCATCCATCCATCCATCCATTATCTTAACCCGCTTATCCTGAACAGGGTCGCAGGGGGCTGGAGCCTATCCCAGCATACATTGGGCGAAAGGCAGGAATACACCCTGGACAGGTCACCAGTCCATCGCAGGGCACACAAACCAATCGTTCACACACTCATACCTATGGGCAATTTAGACTCTCCAATCAGCCTAACCTGCATGTCTTTGGACTGTGGGAGGAAACCGGAGTACCCGGAGGAACCCACGCAGACACAGGGAGAACATGCAAACTCCGCACAGAGAGGCCCCGGCCAACGGGGATTCGAACCCAGGACCTTCTTGCTGTGAGGCGGCAGTGCTACCCACTGCACCATCCGTGCCGCCCACAATCTGAAATCATACACATTAATCCAGGAACATACACCGTTAACATACAGTGTTCAAATGTTTTTATTTCTTTAACGTTATGGTTGTATTGTCAAAGTGTTAGCTTGCATACGAACCCAGGCGAGACTAGAAAGAAATAAAAGAAAATCAACAGTAGATTGATCCCGTGACTGATACCTAAAACTTAGTGTGGTGCTTTTGATTGGATCGGTTGCTTTTTTTGCAATCCGATCGGGGCAGACAAAGACAAGCCAAAAAGCTACACATCATGACTTTGGTTCCAGTATTATTAGGCAAAAGGTGCCTAGGAGCCCAAGAGGTTGACGGACAGTCAGAAGAACCCTGCAAGAACTGAGGCTGTAGCTAAGTTTGGGTCCAAGCCAGGCTGTTTTACAAAGTACATACAACAAAATAGATCATGTTGACTTTTTCAATCGTCATTTAATGCATAGAGGGCAGCATATTTAATTATGGAATATGCAGTATATTGAAATGCATATTGACATATTGTAAAAATGTGTTGCAAATGGTGTATTCCCTATTTAACTGAATGCGCTCCAGTTTGTAAATGTCCAATACATTACACTGTGTGTTTGCGTGACCGAGTATGTGTGTGTGCATTGCATTAATCTAGTTCACAGTTCACATCTAGTTAACATTAATCTACTTTTTTATCTTTAATGTATGATGACGTACATTTAGTAATATTCTCTCTGGTGTAATACACAGGTGCATATTGGATATCTTCCAAGTAAAAAAGTGGTTGGCTTGAGCAAACTGGCAAGGTGAGTACACACTCTCTCTCACTCTCACACACATACATACACACACACACACTGTGAGAGAATGAACTGTGATCACAGTGTAGAGACTCAGTTGACCTCTCAGTCTGGTCCGCCCGGTCGAAGCACTAGCGGCCCGTGTGAGAAAGTGGGAGAGGGGGACCGGACGGGTTACTCTCGAGTGGCTGCGTTCTTCTGTTATTTCGGCCCATTCACTTGAAGCTTAGGATTAAACCTGGCTGAGCATCGTGGGTGTACATGTGAACGCAGGCAAAGCCCGTTCTCAGAGCTGAGGGAATCCCCAGGCACCGCTCCGCACAGTGTGTGTGTGTGTGTGTGTGTGTGTGTGTGAACCTTTCCTCTCTTCACTAGAGAAAGGGGCCCTCTCTGTAGTTCTGAACATAGCTGACTTTGCATTGGCCTTTGCAACACCTGCACAGACATTAACATTCATTCATTCATTCATTATCCTAACCCGCTTATCCTGAACAGGGTAGCAGGGGGGCTGGAGCCTATCCCAGCATTCATTGGGCGAAAGGCAGGAATACACCCTGGACAGGTCGCCAGTCCATCGCAGGGCACACACACCATTCACTCACACACTCATACCCACGGGCAATTTAGACTCTCCAATCAGCCTAACCTGCATGTCTTTGGACTGTGGGAGGAAACCGGAGTACCCGGAGGAAACCCACACGAACACGGGGCGAACATGCAAACTCCACACAGAGAGGCCCCGGCCGACCGGGATTCGAACCCAGGACCTCCTTGCTGTGCTACCCACTGCACCATCCGTGCCACAGACATTAGCATGTCACCCATAATACATTACAATACAGTACTGTAATGTCCCCCCCACTGTGCTGAGCCTACTATGACATCGCAAACTGTGCTGTGAAGGCCAATCCCCAGAACCAATCAAGAGAGTCCTTGACTTGACCTCAATTTCAGTTTGGTGTTAGATAAGTAGGCCTATATGTTCACCTGAAATGACTTTGGGGGCAGAGGACTGGAATTTACCCAAGCAAAGTTATAAATCATTGATTTCGTGTAAAGTTCACTGAGGGAAGGCAGTTCACTTGCCGCAAGTATTCATGGTCACCTCTATTAATGGAGAGGTTTTTTTTTAAAAATCTCTGTTGCATGTTAGTTATCATGTGTCACATACAACCATGTGGCTGTGGGGTTTATGCCTGGATTATTTATTCCTTTCAGAATTGTTGAAATCTTCAGCCGGAGGCTCCAAGGTGAGTGCGATTTCCCATCATGCACCACTTCTTACAGAGTCTAATCGAGAGTCCATTTGCGATGCAGCTCTTGGACGCATAGTTATGTTCTCCTGCTGTGAACACAATAACCCTGGTGTCTCCGTTTCAACTGTGCTCCCTGCTATGCCAGTGTCCAGCTCCCTGTCGTCTGTCTGGAGCCAGCGCGGCGTTACAGTACTCCTCCCTCCCAGTAACAGGCTCTGTCTTCCCCCCTGCAGTTCAGGAACGGCTGACCAAGCAGATCGCCCACGCCATCTGCGAAGCCCTCCAGCCAGCGGGAGTGGCGGTGGTCATCGAGGCAGCGTGAGTGTCAACCACACCGATACACAATCCTGTCTACTCACCGTCTTTACTGCATGCAAAACACATGCGAGCAATTCATGTGAAGACTAGGCGAGGCATCCGGGCCAGTCATTTTTCCGACTGTGTAGAAGGTATACAGCACTGAGTCGAGCCTGGATTAACATAACATAACATAACATAACAAAACATAACATAACAAGGTAATGGTGAGATCAGGCCATTCAGCCCAGCAATGCTCACCTTTTCCTACTCGTTCAAGTGTTGTTCAAGTGTACCTACTGCCTAATTTGCCTAAAATAGCCCTACTTGAACAGCCCAAGGGTCCTCTATACATAAGCTTAACAACCAAAACCTCTGCTAGAGATACACGAGAGTATACAATACCACACAAAGCAGTCTCTTGGTGTGCCTTATTCAGGCTTTCCGTGCATGCGTTGCCTATGCTAAGAGCAGAGGTGTGTGCGTGTTTGCGTGCACACTAATCATACATTCTTGGTATTATCTGGCTTGGTAAGCGGTTTGTTCATACATTTGCGTGTTGCAGTATTACAATAAAAAAATATATATATCTAATAATAATAATAATAATCATCCGATGATCAAATAGACCCTGGTCCTTACCTTTGTTGTGCAGGTAGCAGTTGAAATTTTACTTCCCTCTAGGGTCTTTCAGTGCACTTATCCCTGGTTATGGGTATGCACTTTGAACTTTGTTGTACGTCGCTCTGGATAAGAGCGTCTGCCAAATGCCATTAATGTAATAATGTAATAATGTGTGTTGCAGGCACATGTGCATGGTCATGCGTGGCGTGCAGAAGATTAACAGCCGTACCATCACCAGCACCATGCTGGGCGTGTTCCGGGAGGACCCCAAGACACGGGAGGAGTTCCTGACCCTGGTCAAGGGCAGCTAGAACCCCTCAACCTCAGCCTGACTGCACCTTCTGTCCCCCCCAGGAACACATTACACACTTCTGTTATCATTCCATTTCCTCTCTCTCGCTTTCCACCAGAGATGTTCACAAGTCGTCAAATGCAAGTCCATGTCAAGTCTCAAGTCTCTGAGCTAGAGTCCGAGTCTCCAGTATGGTGCAGCCTAAACAACAGTGTGGCTATAGAAATGAATCACGATCCCTACGCTAATTGAAGATACAGAAACCAGAAGTGTAGGAGACATATTTTGTATAAGACATCAACCGAAGAAGCAGTATTATCAGGGGCACACAAAAAGATAGTGGTTATTTCATTTATTTATTCATATATCAATGAACTACCACGCCTGAGCCAATGTTTTGGCAAAGCCTTTCTCAAGATGGCTGGAGAAAGGCTTGCCAAAACCTCAGGTCTGGTGTGGTAGGTCATTGATATATCAATAAATAAGATAAAATAAATAACCATTGTATTTTTAAGATCTCATGTGACATAATGTAAGCATTACCATGGGCTGCAATATAAGATGATGGTCAATAACAGAATAGGGGCCGGTTACATGAACACAGATTAATCTTAATCCTGGACTAAATGCAGCTTTGTGTAGATAATCTCCAATTAAATTTAGTCTAGGACTAGGCTTAATCTCCATCTGTGACTAATTATAGTTATAACTTTATTTGTAGATGAAGTTACAAAGTGTTGAAATTTGAATCATATTGCAGTATTGGTTTATTACAGTTCTTTACAATCACTTTGACACTAATTTCAGAACCTTGAGGTCATTTTTGAAAACTGTAGACACAAAACTCGAAATGGATCATCAAAATGGAAACTTTTCAAAACTCTAAACATTTTTTTTCTATTGCTTGGATACAATATACATAAACCAAAAATCATTTGATCACTAAACCAAATCACTCAACTCAACTTTACTTTCAAAGTATTAGCATTTCAAAATGAAATACACACATTACATTTGAAAAGACTGTCTTTTCATTCATTACAATGCATCTAACTGCCAATGTATCCAATGTACTTTTTTCATTAGCCTACTTTTTAATTTTTTGGTCGGATGTGAAATAGGTTGGATGTCACCCTGCTAGTGCCAGCACAGGGGACATGTATCGACCACCACTTGTGGTCTTTCTAAAAGTGGAGCCACTCTAAGCCATAAAAGGTGGTGTGCATGAAACTATGATATATTTGCTCTCAAAAAATAAGTAGGCCTAAATGATCCCATCGACTCGCTAGTTTATTTCAGCCGCTTCCCTATGTTCTGTTTGGATATGATTCATATGGTTCATATGATTCTGACCTACTTACTGTTGCCATATTATTGTAGCCGAGCTTGTGCTGAAAACAAAGATATGAAACACTTAGGAAAAGGTCTTTCCATCCATTACAATGCATCCGACTACCAAAGTATCCAACTACTAAAAATTATAAATGTGTGTAACATTACATAACATAACAGTTTTATGGAAACTGATCACTGTTACAACATTCCATGTTTAGATCATGAATGTTTTAGGATAAAGAAGTCTATTGACACCAATTACTTTGGAACAGGATCAATTTTACCAGATTGTCATTGAATGTAATATTGCCTCACCATCCTTTGTCACTGGGCTTTTCAACCTTTTTGGACATGCACGTTCGAGCTGGTTGTCAAATGGCTGATGATTGATTTTACATAGTGGTAAGAGCAGGTGTAAGGATGTGTATCCACCTGCAACAACATAGCGACAACATGGAGCAGTCAGATGGTCCATGTTAGAATAGGGATCAAGCAGTGAGAGGAGGAGGAAGAGGAGGAGGAGGTGAGGTGGTCAATGGAATGGCAGACGACAGGTACTCCTTCAGAGAGGTGGCCTTGTTTCTCATCTGGGGGGGATCGTCCTAGTAGAAGACCGTGTCTTTCACTGCAGTTCAGATTTTTTGTTGCTATGCTATTTCAGTTTTCTTTACAATTTGATTACAGTGTTTTTACACTTTTTCTTCATACAACTCTCTGCGCCAACATGCAGCTCGTCAGTTTATTTAATTCACAAAATGGATCAAAACTACCAAACCACTGCAAGCATGTCTCAAAGGAAAAGCACCAGCACTAGAAACACTAATAACCAGTGGCATTACTGTCGATGCTCTATTTTCTGTTAGTGATTTTCAAATTGGACTGTAGAAATGTATAGTATAGTATATATATATATGTATAATGTATATTCAAATTGTACTGTAGAAATGTATAGTTTTCAGCCTGATTTTTTGTAAAAGCAATGAAAAAATAATTCAGTTTGGTCCACATACAGTGCTCTTGTGCTAACTGTGAAAAGTTCTAAAAAGTATTAAAAAATGCTTGTTTGCTATTGTGAAAAAAAAAAGAAAAAAGAAAACTGAAACAAACCCAGTATGTTATAATTATATTTTTCAACGATTCCACTCTCTTCTACTATTCCCTTTATTTAGAACCACAAAAAGACCACATTGAAACATGCATCAAGTATTTTTTCATGCTACAGTAAAGTGAAGTGAAGCTATAGGTATCTTTTGTGTGGGCGATCTAAACAAATGTTCCTATAGTATTTCATGAAAAATGAGGAATGAGTGAACCAATGAGTTTAGAATTGCAAGATTTCTTCAAGGATATCAATGCACAATGCATGTTTTGAACAGGCGAACGGGCTGCGTTTACAAGTGCTTACCATTTTGAGTGTTGTGTTTTGTAAATAAAGCACAATCTTTTGAGATTAGGGTCGAAGTGTTTGTAAAAAATGTTTTATATACTCTTACTTTAATTTTTAAATGAAAGGTAACTGTTAAGCATTTACTTTAATCATTCAAAAAAATCTAATGAGGCTAGATATTGTTTATGTAAGAAATCGGGAGCTATGATTTTGGGACTACATCTACATTGCGCTATAGGAAAACCTAAAATCCAAAGGAATGCCATTGCCATTTGGCCAACAGTTTAGCCAAGTTACGTTAATGCAACACTGAACAGTGGTGGGATCAGCTCCAGTGCAAGTAAACTGACTTACCATTCCGTATGAGTTTTCAAACATCTGTTGAAATTTGACGTGGTTGCTCCCGTATTTTTTTTTCCTCACATTTTGCTAATTGCATTCATTTTGTTTGGCTCGATGAGCCTGAATTATTTAAATTCACAAAGGCCACAACATGTGGAACTGTAGCTAATCTCAGTGAGCTATGCTGCAAGAAATACAGCGTAAGGTGTTGCTGTGCTTACAACTAAACGCACGGTGTGGCACGTAAAACGACGTTGGGCGTGTTTCCACAAAGGAATATCTTTAAATAATTTAAATTGACTGCGGCATTATTCACCTCATCGTTTTCATGATGCCATTAGGCAGACTCTAATTGTTCATGAGTCCTTATTGACGAGTCCGAGTCGCTGACTTGAGTCCCCATCTCTGCTTTCTACACTGCAAAAACTCTTGGCTTGTTTTAGGTTACATTTTGCTTCAAGAGTGAAGTTCTGGAAAAATATTGAAAGCAGTCAAACGGTTTCACCCCATCAACAATATTATTTTATTATTAAGCAAAAAAATCATAGAAATAAGATTTTAAGACAAAAATACTTAATAATGACTTTGCAGAGTAAAGAGACTTATTGTGAGATGTGAGTATGTCGTAAGACACAGGTTATCAAGGAGTTATTGAGCACAATAAGCATGTGTATGTGTAGCGCTGTGAACATTTTGCTGCTTGTACTCTCCTGGATACAGCTGTGAGCATTCTGTCATTGACATTTCCACCACCTCTCATGGTATACCTGAGGAGCTCTCCACCAGCACTGTATTTCACCTTGAAAACAAATGACCATTCATGTATTTCCCACCAGTGAAACAGACATTTCTGGTAATATAACCAACTTGCGTTACAGTACGTGTATTAACTTTTATATGTTTTTGGTGACATCACTCATAAATTATAGTGAAAAGACACAAAAGTTAACTGTACACGCTGTCCATGTAACAAAATGCCTTGCCTTGTTTTGGCGAAGTGGTCAATTCCTAACCCGGCTTAAACGCAGCCAAGCTGCAAAGCTGGGGGAGAAAAGAAGGACATGTTTCACAAGAGCCATGAACAATCAGTGCTCAGAGAACATCAGGTCATCAGCGCTCTTTGGCTACGTCAGAGAAAGTAAAAGGGTGAAGTTGTATTGGCAGCAATGATGGTGAAGAAATATTCAGAGTCAGTAGTTGCTCATTACAAATCTTTAGTTTAAAATAAAACAGATTAATCTGGGGAGTCTGTGTGCTCCAGAGAACTTCCAGAGAATTTCCAGAGAATTCCAAAGTAACAGTAGGAAGTATAATTTTCTTAATTGATTCTGAATTGACAATGTGTGTTAACAAAGACAATCACATGATTACAAATAACCTTTTAGTGATAATCCTTATACTATTAGACCACTTTCTGAATTAAGTGCTTACTATGAGTCTTTCTCTGTCTCTCTCCAGCAGACAGACAGCCTTTCACCTTAATGTCTCTGCTTCTCAGCTAGCACATTCTGGTCTTACAGCAAGGTCAACAAGGGGTATTCAGAAGACAAAAGACTGATAAATGTTCGTGGCCAGCTTTTTGTTTTGGTAAAGCCCCCCCTTCAGGAAAAGTGTGCATAAGAGACTTACTATGGCTGATTCAAATCAGAAAGCCGGTAAGCTTTCTCACTTTCTGTAATTTTTTTGCAAATAAATACGAAAGTTAAATAGAGGAATAGCTATTGTTGTGTTTTTACTGGATCTGTTTCATCAGATGATGCTCACCTGTGATATCTTATTTGTGCATGTTAAAAAGGGAATTTTTCCCCGCACAGTTTGGCGACGAGGATGGGATCGCTGATGTGGTTCTTCCCTATACAGAACAGTCTCGGGGTCTGTGACACGGACAGACAGTGTACACTGCCAGGGGTTATAGTCCCTTGAACCGAAAAACCCAGCCCACGAAGGGATTGTAAGCAATCGCCTGTGGGGAAGGATGATGGTATCCGGTCCAGTTCTGAGACGTTTATGTGTGTGGTAACCAATATGCGGTCCTAAAACAAAAAACAAAAGAACACTCAGGTGAGGCCATAGTAAATCACTAAAAGGTACCACGTTTGACTTGGGGCTGACGAGCTCATCACTCAAGAGAGTGATTCAAACACGAGAGCCTGTATGGCATCTCCAGAGCCGGCGTGCTCTTACTAACACTCTAAGGACTGGGTCCCAAGCGCTGAGAGTATTAGAGAGTGATTAGTAGTAATACTAACACTCTGGGACTGGGTCCCAAGCACTGAGAGTATTAGAGAGTGATTAGTAGTAAGACTAGTAAGAGACTAGATCAGCCAATAAATAAAAGAATGTTAATCGGGTTAAATATTAGTGACCGCTATGCGGAGAGACTAGATCAGCCAATAAATAAAAGAATGTTAATCGGGTTAAATATTAGTGACCGCTAGGCGGAGAGACTAGATCAGCCGATAAATAAACTATGTTACAAAGACAGTAGTACCACTCTGCCTTCCGCTCTCTACTGGTCCGGGCAAACCAAGAATCTCCATAATAGGGCCAACAAATTTACTTTTGTTATCTGACTCCATTTTAAACGAGAATTTAGAATTTGGTTTTAATCATGTGTGACGCTCGGAGTGCTTCCACTTGACTCACCCTTATATGCCACCAGTACTCAGTATATGCTCCCGGGATTAGCCCTATTGCTGAAAAAGGTATAAAATTAATTAGAGCCATGGAGATTACGCAAGTTAAAAGCAAGAATTTCTTAACAGGCAGGTAGGTCATTATCTTAGAATTCAACAGTTAATTAATACAGAAATTAAGAAGAGAAATATTAAGTCAATAATCTTACCCAGCCTACTCAAATACACACAAACACAGAAAATACACGTGTGGGAAGTCAGATGTGATCTTCCCTGATTGGTTTGTCTTCCTTCTTTTTATGTGTTATTTTATGTTTCCCTAGATCCTCTGGCTTTTGCTTGAACTATGAAAACTGGTGTGACAGGGGCACATATTCCCCCCCAGTGAACTGGCAGGCGGTTCCAAGCATTTTCCCCACACTGCCATTACATGTCTAGTGCGATAGCAGTCCCTTTAGTTAAATTAGTGTTGGTCATTTCTCGTGTTTGGGTGGCATTTAAGGCTAAATTACAATGGGTAGTTGTTCCCATATCTAAATTACCGCTCCCTTTGAAGCAGACCCAGGGTTCTGGGTTGTATTTCGGCAATAGTTTTTACAGGGGATTGATGGCTTGGTAGTACAGAGTGGCCATTCCAAAAGGCATTGTAAGGACCCGGCAGGTGCCGTCCCTGTGTGGGCAGACTGAGAGCTGTGTTGGGAGGGGCTGAGGCAGTGGCCTTCGCAGCAGAATTTCCCTGAGAGATAGCGTTTGGTTGGCCTGTGTGAGCCGTAAATTTACATATTGCAACAGATGTAGGCAAAAGAATGGCCTCTAGGAGGCAATGCACCAAATGTCCATATTGAATAGCTTTTCCTGAGGAAGTAAGAAAACCTCTGTGTTCTGAAATCGCACTACCCCGAAAAGCATATCTGCTGTCAGTGAAAATATTTACAGTTTTACCTTGGGACAAATAGCAGGTGTATTTAAGAGCAAAAATTCAGCAGCCGGGGCAAACAAGTGAGCATGAGGAACCAAAAATGGGCGATAAGCAAAGATCGATGCAGAAGCTAAGGTCTTCTCAGGGATAGGAAGTGATAGGTACGATCCTCTGCACGGTGATTTACGGCTCCTCTAAAAAGAGTCTTTTGCCTTTAAGTCCCTGTTCCACATAAAATTCCATGTATCTCAAGTGAGTATGGACAAGTCTGTCCGTCCGCATGTGTGCACTGCACCAACTGCCAGTCTGCCCAATACAACTTCTCACAGGTTTTGGGTAGCTATAAGGCTCATCTTATCATTGTACTTCATTCATGCTTTTCAACATCACACTTTTACAAAAAGCCACAACTCACCCACAGGTATCCGTCACTCCTTTACAGGCACTGCCAAAAGCTGATGGGCCACGGGTAACGCCCTCACAGTCTTTTATAAAAATGGTGACTGTTTACCTGTATCTTAGTTGTGCGCACTGGTCCTATTCAGGGAAAAACACCGTGTCCCATCAGCCGTCAGCAGTCCCGCTTCAGAAGATTGGATCCCGGGTTTCGGCACCAAATGTTGAGGAAATATTTTTTTGTCTCTTTTCCTCCTCGTCCCTTTTACGTGGGTGAAGTTGTATTGGCAGCAATGATGTTGAAGAAATATTCAGAGTCAGTAGTTGCTCATTACAAATCTTTAGTTTAAAATAAAACAGATTAATCTGGGGACTCTGTGTGCTCCAGAGAACTTCCAGAACTACCAGAGAATTCCAAAGTAGGAAGTATCAGTAGGAAGTATCCTAGTCTTTATACATTATAGCTAACCAATCAATTGTCATATAACATCACATTGTCTCTCTTCACCCGCCTTAATATTTTCTGTCACTCCATGAAAGCGGGCGGCCTGTAGTGTAGTGGTGAAGGTAAATGACTGGGACACGCGAGGTCGGTGGTTCTAATCCCGGTGTAGCCACAATAAGATCCGCACAGCCGTTGGGCCCTTGAGCAAGGCCCTTAACCCTGCATTGCTCCAGGGGAGGATTGTCTCCTGCTTAGTCTAATTAACTGTACGTCGCTCTGGATAAGAGCATCTGCCAAATGCCAATAATGTAATGTAAAAGCTGAGCTGTCTTAACCTTTCGCCTATATAATGATGCAGGCAAATTGGGCTGGTGATCATTAACTAAAAACATTTCTCTGCAAAGACCCACATTGCTTGAACTGCATCACTCAGTCAAAACAGGCCGTATCCAATGCCATGGTTTTTAAACACCTGATGAAGCGTTCTCTGCACTTTCATTAAACAAACTGTACTTTGCAGCTCAATGTGTTTTAACAGACATACAGTTCTAATTGCTCATGATGACTGACTTATTCATTTTAACATAATTAATGATTCTTCAAACATTATGGCTTATCATTGTAGTACTAAACAGCATTTGAAATATAGTATATAGATATATAGTAACATTTAGGAAAGGGTATTTTTGCACATGATTCTAACCATTTCACAGTTTTAATGAGAGTATTGAAATCAAACTTCATCATTCTTGATTTTCAATAAGGGCATTTTGATCAAACTTCAACACAAGCCTCAGATGCTCTGACAATCAAGACTGGTGCCTTGAGTTCTCTTTGAAATGCAAGCGATTTAAAAGACAACGCATTTTTAAAATGGTCTTATTTATCCACAATTTTTATACTTGCTTCCTGCATTCTGGACAGCCTTAAGAGTTTCTTCTGAGATTAGATTATGTGAACAGTATTTCTTGGGTGTCATATACATACAACAGATCTCTGCAATAGCAAAACAAAGTTTTTCTTACTTGGCATATGTACGAACACTTCCACAGGAATAGTGGCATTCCATACACACATTTTGCCAAAAGTAAGAGCAGTCTTGGCCTTCATATGTTCTAAATTAAATGCTTTAATCTGTTTAGATGTATTGTTCATATGCTTTACAATGTTTTTGCAAAACAATATATTGTGTGTCGATCGCCAGATTAATAAAAATGTTGAAAAAGGTATACAAATATCTTTTGTTTGTTGGTTGTAAAGTAACTCAAGAAATAGCCTACTGTTAGTACTGGACAGCATACTTAGGCATAAAATGTTTACACAATAATCGTTCAATAGCCTACGGCTTAAAGACTACCTTGTTGTAGTCTTAAGAGCTACTTAAGAGCTACTTAAGACTACAACAAGGCAGAAATGTTTGCACAACATTACACTTTGCACCCGTTCACATTGCAAGGATTATGGTCAATAATTGCTGGCATATGCAAACTGAAACTGCAACATTTGTGCTTACATTTAAGATATAAAAATTCAAATAAATCTATCAACAGTGCTCATTTATTACCAAATTAATAAAACGTAATTTCAACATGTAGCAATTCTGGGGAAATGGGAAATAAGGAACATATAGAACTAGAAGTACTACAAAGACTTGTTTTCCCAAACAAATGTCCCCTGTTCTACTAAAACAGTGCATATTACTGTACATCAACTAAACTAATTGATGATTAATGTTATACACGATTTTTAGAAATACAAATCAATTAGCGATGCTTAATAATTCACAAAAAATGAATGTCAAATACAGCTAAAAGAAAATATAAAAAATAATAATAATAAATAAATAAGACTATGAAAAACTCTATATATTCTGAAAATGCTGTGTTTAAGACCACCAGCAGGTACTCCACTACTTTGGGAGAAAAATATATATCAGCCTAATGATGTCAGTCAAATGGCTTTAATAGTAGGATTATGTGTGCAATCCACAAGAAGCGAGACATTAAAAGACGACGTACAAACCGTTACATCATTTAATTTAATTTCAGATTTACATCGAATAGGATCAACATAATTTGCTATATTCACATTGAAATAAGTTGTAAAAGTAAAAAAAAGCTTCAACACTGCCTAAAAAAATGTGATCTTGAAAGGCAAAGCCCAGCCAGCCTGTACTCTCCATCGTGCAGTAGACATGCAAGGCTGAAATATCTAACGTGCCCTCAGATCCAAAGTGAATAATTACATCTTTTCAGAGACTGATATCCCTGATATTTGTAAAAGTATAACTAAAATAATATTGCTTCACGAGTAACTTTTGGCTTTTAAATATTTACCTGGGGGCTCAGACTGCCTTAAACAGAATCCTATACAGATACAAGAGGGAGGACATGGTTTTGCTTCAGGGTTGAACTGACATTTAAATGTCAAACCGCCATCTTTAAAAAGGTAAGGTAGAGTAAATGACCGTTTTTCCTTAAAATTCTGGAAGCTTTTAAGCTGAATTTGCATCTAGTCATGTTCGCTAACTACATATCTGGAGAGACATGGGAAGATCTTAATGAATCTTAATGAAATTAAGAACACAGCGGGAATTGATCGACTGCACATTTCATAACCAGCCAGGACAGAATAGCCTATATCCTAAAGCCACAACAAATAGGCATTAAAACACAAAGGATAGATGTTTAAAAGAGCGGCACTCCTTTGCAAAGCCTACCGATAAATGTACACGCCTAAAAGAGCAAGAAAATTCTGCATAGTCAAACTAAAATGGCCATTTATTGTCTCTATAACATTTGCGTATATATTTTATGATCACAGTCCGTCAGTTAAAGCCTACGTATTGCTTTGAAAGATAAAATGACAACCATTTATGAAGAGATGGCTCTCGTCTAGAATCTAGAATATCACTGGCACACTTACAAGTACTGAAAATATCAAACTTTTTCTTTCAGTTGTTACAGCGGGAAATAGCTAACCTTTAGGAAAGCAGTCCGTGAGTAGCAGGCTCTAGTGTGGTGGTGTGTGTCGGCTTCTGAGAGACTGAACATCAGAGGGCTTTTAGGAGATTCACCCAGTCATGTACACAGTGCGCACACACACACAGCTGTGTCACACACACAGCCCACAGTGGAACTTGCACAAGAAGATGGAAGTGGGGACCACCTCCAAAATACACCCCCCGTCCTGAGGGGGGTGACGATGGCAATCAGTATGCAATCACACAGAGGTCTGCTTGTAGTTTTTGGTGTCCAGAACCTTCTTTCCACACATCGCACAGATACCTGCCCAAACATATCCTCTTAGTTAGAACCAGATGTTTAAAGGAAACATTCCCCTGTAATCTTGCCCAAAAAATTGAGATTTTTTTTCTGAATCATAGATCATACTCTACTATTGTTCCCATGAACAAGACATTTACCCTTTTCATGAGGAAATATCGGATTTACACAAATTACAAGACTATAAACTTCAAGCAATTATGATATCCTTCATGAGGCCACCTGCTAGGCTAATTATATGATGAAACATAAACACTGTTAAACATGTGGGGATGACCCAGTAGTATTAAGTACATGAACTGTAAAGGTATTCTGCAGTAAAAAGTTTGCGCAATAGATAGTTGGGACAATCTATAGCTGTAGCTTCACTGTGTCAACTGGAAATTATAACGCAATGCCATACAGGAATACAGTGAAGAATAGCGCAGATGTGCTACTACTGACCTTTCTTGTATGCGCAACCCTGGCAATAGTTTGACCCCGACTGGTGGACAGAACTCTTGCAGATCCGGCAGATGGCGAAACGAGACTTTCCGTATGGGTCAAACCTGTCACAATCAGAATTGGATCATCTCAGTGAGAAGCTCAGAAACATGGAAAAACAGAGGCAGGAAAACAGCAAAGATTTTAAACTAAACTTAAATGGTTTTTGGGTTGGTTTTTTTTTTTACGGTAACGTACCTTGCTTTCTTAGATGTGAGAGCCTTATTTTCATTCAGCTTGCGCCCACCACTCTCTGAAAAAGACAAAGCACAAGATCAGATATTCGGCTACGTGTTGTTTTCGGACAACGGCTTGGGAAGTTGGACATAAGAATTACCGTGCTTTAATATCAAATGCAGCATCGCTAAATCACCTTACATGTTTCGCGGCGCCAATCTTTCGATCCAACAAACGCGCAGAAAGCATCATCCCCTAATACATTAAAGTTTGGCTTCCTTGGCAGACAGAATAAACATGTATACGTTCTAACCCTGCCATTGGCCGCGTTTGTGTGTACATTGAACCCAAGCTGACTGTCAACAGATCTCCCCATGCGGGGTTTGATTCCCAGCCATTGAACCTCCATATAATGTAGCGTCATAGCACCTCTATCTGTAATTCTCTCTGTCACCCCCTGTCTGAAAGAAACCAAACGAAAACAGTTGTGTAGACTTTACACAAGTACTGCTTGCCAGACAGGGCAGTCTGGATTCTGGGTTATCAAGGTACAAATTAATGACAGAGTATCTCTAATACCTGTGGTATTCCTTGCTCCATCCTTCCAGGTGTCGGGGGTAATAACTCTACCAAGCTTCTTCTCACCTGTTCAAAACAAATATACAATAAGAAATAAATACAAAAAGCGTTTACCTAACAATGACGGCGTCTTTTGGCGATCACGTACGACAAATTCACTAGATATTAAATCGCGAGCTGAAAATGCTCGTTTTCCGTTTCAGCAACGGTCAGAAACGTAAACAACTTCATTCTAAACTGCGATGTAACAGCCGTGTAAGCCAAGGCCAGCATTACTACCATGGCCCATTAACGGATGGCGGACTTGCTAACGTTGGCTAGCTAGTTAAACAAATGTCCCCCAAGCTAGTCGTCCAAATAATGTAAACAAGCGAAGGTAAGTATTATAGAAAACACACATTTGCTTCTGAGCTGGCAGCTAATGACACAATGAAGAATGCCCAATACTTACATTTTTCACAAACCATGATTTTTAACTTCGGGAAAATACGTCAAACAACTGCTATGGTCTCAAAATACAGACACTAATCAGCTGATACAATCGAACTTCCTGTACTCTTGTTGAGAATTTCCGTTTCCGGTGGTAGTCGGGACTGATGGTAGGCGGGATCTTCACAGTTATTAAACCAACCAGAGATATTCGGACCAGTTTGCCCTTATTATCACGATGTTTACTCGTAAAAACATGCATTGGCATATCATACATGTGATACAATCCTCGATTTGCAAAAAAAAAACCCCTCTGAAATCGCAGACTGTTCCTGTGCTAACGCTACACTGTTCTGAAGTTAATTTGAATGAATGTTCTCTCCACCAATTACACTTGTCGACTGCCATAAGTGACAGCCCCCTTCCACTTCTGTGCCATAATCTATTGGGTGGCTGTGCTCACCCTGACCTTGCTCGCCATGCAAACTATGCGGATTTAAATGAATGGCCACAAATGACATAGGACCACAGAATACTATAGGACACTTCTTAGTATTTATTTTATATAGCTACTTAGATAGCTTAGGCGTAGACTGTGGCTATGTATTACAGTAGTTAGTTGCCGAACACCTTTACAAATGAAATGGATCGCGCTGTGATTACTGAAAGGCTAAAGTGGCGAATGCTCGTAGTTTTCTGATTGTCTCTGTGATCTTACCTGTCAGGGAGAAATTGGGAGTAGCTTGCAAGTTCAGTTCAGTTGGAAGCAAGCTAACTTAAACTAACGTTACAAGTAGCTAGCTAAGTAGCTAGTCGGCGGTGCAATTAAGATACGGGTAAGTCGACTTATTATTGAGATGTTGGAATACACACGGAAACCGAGAATTTAGGCCTAACGACGTTGCAAGTTATTGGTAACAAATTGTTGTTAGCGTCATGAGTTGGAATATCTATTTCGATCTAAGTTTGCAGGATGTAGTTCATTTTAGACCAACGTTACCTAGATTAATTGGTAATGAAATGATAGCTTACGTGACATACATGAACGGTAACGTGAGCAATGGTTGGGAAATGAGGACAATGCTAGTTACATGGCTAGGCTAACTAAAGTTAGCTAGTGAGATGTCGCAAGTGGGAATTTTCTATTGGCTATGCTGCAGTAGAAATTGCATGTGAAGTTACAAACATTGGTCAGTATACAAGAATACAACAATTTTTAACTTGCCTTAACAGGACGAAAACAGGACCATTCATCGACATCATGAGGGACGTCGAGATTAACATTAAGGGCATGGTGTCCGCCCATACCATCATAGCTTTCTCCATCTTCATAGCGACGCTAATGCCGCATTTCTTCGTGGAGAATTACTCTGTGTACGGGACCCATTTGGCCTGGTTGTATTCCGTGTCTGGATCTGTGGCTGTCGTTAACATCACCATCTTCTGGTTGCTTGGCATCAGTCCGCCCACCAAGAAACACACGTTGAGTTACAAGGTGGGATTGCAATACACGACGAAAAGGGCGATTCAGCATATCAGCTGATACGATCCGGAGGCATTATAAACACCGGTTACTTTTTTTTGCTGCCTTCTTGTAATCAGATGGAGGAAACCCCCAATTTAATCATTCCCAGTGTCAGTACTGGCGCACAAAATTATAACAAGATTGGCTGCTGCTGTAATTTATGAAGGATTGAATATTACCTCTGTTTCACGTTGCTTGGTAACAGTAGGGGGTTTCTGTTTTGTTTTTTTTTTGCTATCAGAATCGCATTGGACACTTGCATTTGCAGCAACATTAACTAATTCTGTACTGGAGAATTTGCGTTTTCTATGGCAATCTTTCACTTCATGGTTGTCGCAATCTATTGTCCCAGGCAAAATTATTGGCAGCCATTGTATCCCCTTAAAAACTGAATAATAAAACTGTGGTAAGCACAGTAGTAATTTGGCTGTCTTCACTTCAGTATTGTGAAATACACTGCAGCAGACATGATTGGTATGGTTGTATTGCTCTAATAACCTACTCCTCTGTACTGTAGGTGTCCAGATTGGTCAAATCCTGTCTGCACTTCGTGGCGTCCTGCTTGTTTTTCCATCTTGTGCTGGTTCTTTACGGTGCAACCCTGTTGGAGTAAGTACTGTCGTAGTTTGTGAGTGTGTGTATTTACCTTATTTTCTATGCTTTTACACTAAAGCGATAGACAACAGGCTAAAAGAAAATCCCCCCAGTTGTTGGAATGACACTTCCAACTGTATATCACGGATTCCCCTTCTGTGTCTCTCTTGGCTCAGGGATCCCTGATTCTACAGTAAAATGCCGGCTCTTTAATCCCCATTCCCAGCCGACTGCCGTGGTTCAGCCTCCCAGGAAGGCGCCAACCTGGCGGCCGTAGGGTTGGAGAAGAACACCCGGCCGAGAAGTGAAACGGGCCACCATTTTAGGTTGTGTTTTTCCTGAACCGCGGTTAAATGGATGGATTGATACCGTGTGTGCGGTCTGTTCCAGGGCAGCGCTGGAGACCTTCTCCCTGGCGGTGCTGCTGTCCTGCTTCACCACGCTCCGGTGTCTGTGCGCCCTGGGCCCCAACGTGCAGGCCTGGATCCGGGTCTTCAGCCGCGACGGGTGGGTCCGGTCCTCCCACATCCAGCCGTTTTTCTTTTCATTCGTTTTCAGTGTTACACAAGTTCTCTCCCCACTGCACCCATTTGACGCCTTAGTTCTCGTCACCTCTCTCTCTCTCTCTCTCTCCCCACTGGGGTTTTAGGCCTGGTTTCTGCCCAGTTTTTCCTTCCGTTTCTCTGTATAGCGTTTCTGTGACCGTTCTCTAAAGAGTAAAGAGGGATATACAGAGTAAATTCAATTGAACCTCTCCCTCCGAAGTGATTGGCGAGCACTCGGTAGGTGCACACTGTGTCTAGGTAAACCCCCTCCATTCCTTTTGAAATGCTGAAATTCAAAGTTATAATATGCATAACATATGTCCGGATAATTGTAACGTGCTGACAATTGATACTGATTGTGCAGTGCTTAGCACCTTCGCAAAGGATCCTCTCTGTGTGAAGTTTGCATGTTCTCCCCATGTTCACATTGATTTCCAATGGGGCCGGATGTCTCCCACAGTCGCAGCCTCCAAAGCTCACTTGAAAAGGGGATGCCAATCTCATTGTGACTACTCTAGTTGAGTAAATACACATGTAGATGTTCCATGTTATTTAAGAGTAATTCTGAAATTCTCTAAACATATTACCCTTTTACCTGAATACAAGTGCAATTTTGACATTATATTACCCTTTGAAGAATTTAAATTGTTCCTCATAATAGTGGCCTCTTGTCATTTAGAAAACCGTCACTAGAGGGCGCGAGAGCACTAGAGATTGGATCGCTCTGCGCTTCAAGTGGTTCTTTTCATGAAGAGCCATTCAACTATAGAGGCAACTGTGTGGCTGTTTCAATCATTTACTGAGGCGATAATTCAAAAGTGTACGTTTTTCTTTATCAAGTGGCTCACATTTGAAATTAAGATGGAAAGGAATGTGTTGGTTCTTGAACACGCGTGCTATCGGTTTTGAGAAAGCAGATTCTCAGAAGCGAAGTAAACGCCCGTTTTGCGTTCACTTCACAGGAAGGGGGAAATAACTGCTGGGAAGCCATGCGGAGTCAGAAATGGAGAACTGCTCCTGGAAACTCTTGGCTAAGGGAGACAGTCTTTCACTCGTTCGACCACAGTCCTTCCTTTTAATGGGTGTTTTCAGATTATATTTTTTTTAAGCCTTGGTTGGCTTGGTTGGCTTGCTTCCCCCTTCAGCTCTCGTCAGACACGATAGTGCCCTGACGAGATTATTCAGCGGGTTTTGGGCGATGGGAAGTGTAATCTAAATTTCCTTTGCTGCTGAAGGAGGGGAGAGATATTGTCTTTGTTGCCATGACAACGTCAGCAGCAAGTTCCGCTGCTGGTTGCGAAAGGACGTGTCGAGTTGAAGCCGGTGTTACGAGCTAGCGCAGTGTGCGGCAGGGAAAACCCTACCACCCTCCTTTTGAGGGGTCCCAGCATCCCCCCCCCCCCCTCCAACCCCAACCCCAGATCGAGCAATGTAGCTTTTAGTCTGCAATCTGCTCAAGTAAAAGTGATTCTATTGCACTCTAAGATATAGACAGGCAAGGACCGATATGACTCAGAGGACTGTTGGGGACACACGCACGCAGACACAGACGCAGACACAGACACAGACAGTGCGTAACAGATCGCCTGTGGCACCCACACTTTCTCAGTCTCTCCTGATGTCTTTCACACACACAGCAATGCAGTCTCTCTCTCGCTCACTCTTGCACACTCGCAGAAAGGTATACAATAACCGAACAGTGTAGCCAGACTCTCATTCTTACCACCCATGTGTGCGGCGAAGGCTTTTCTTCCAGAGACCCTTATACATTCCTCAGCCTGTTTGCACAGCTGTTTTGTCTTTCTGTGGTAGCAGGGCGGGGAGTGTACCTCGCTCACGGTCCGACGTGCAGCCGGCCTTCGGCAGTGGAAACTCTGCGTGGGCTCTATAGTCGCAGTGACGTGTTTGGCTTTGTGCGGTGTCCTGTGCGGTAATCGAGCGCTTTGTGTGGTTTCAGGGCGATGTCAATCTGGGATACCTGTCTCCAGATAACGACGGCCGGCACGCTGATCGGAACCTGGCTGGGAGCATTTCCCATCCCGCTGGACTGGGACAGACCCTGGCAGGTTAGCTCCGAGACTCAGACACTCTCGCTCTTTCTCTTCTCCTCCCCCCCCCCCCCCCTCCTCCCGTCTGTCTCTGTGTGCTCTTCAGTACTTTATTGACCCGATGCACAATGGGTATTGCCAAAGCATAAACAACAAGGAAAGCGAAAGGAGTGCAAAACAGGAAGTCACTTAGTCGATCCTGAATTCAAAAGTAATGACGGTATTTGTAGTATTGCTGGTTATCCACTTGTAATGCGTAGGTCCCATCCGCCCCATATCTCCCTTAACAGACGGATGTGACCTGCGCGTTACATCTCCCTTAGCAGACGGATGCAACGGCAGCATTGTATTTGATCCTATGACCGTTTATCAGGACACATGACTGTTGAAATGCATTGTGATTCCTGGGCTTTTCTATGGGTTTTCTACAGGGCGCCTTAGTCCATAATGAGTTAAACTGTTGGTAAGGTCTTTGGTGGTCACAAACACACACACACACACAGTCAAGCCTTTGTCTGTAAAATCCACATCTGCATTGGAGCTGCTGACCTTGGATCCCAGTTGGAGGTGGGGGGCGCCTCTGTGTGTGTTCTGCTGGGGGGACAGTGACACGACAGATGGGCTTTGGGGGAGTGCAGTCTGTGGAGGGATTTGGGGCGAGTGCAGTCTGTGGAGGAATTTGGGGGAGTGCAGTCTGTGGAGGGATTTAGGGGAGTGCAGTCTGTGGAGGGATTTGGGGGAGTGCAGTCTGTGGAGGGATTTGGGGGAGTGCAGTCTGTGGAGGGATTTGGGGGAGTGCAGTCTGTGGAGGGCTTTGGGGGAGTGCAGTCTGTGGAGGGCTTTTCGGTTGCTACACAAGCTGCTTTGGAGTTACATTAAGTGTAATGTACTTCTTTAGACCACAAACCCCTGAATTGCCCCATTCCTGCCATTGTCAGGCCAGCTGGTCGTCCGAAAATGACGTAAATACACAAAGTATCCTTCATAATGCACACAAAACCTCAGTGAGCTGTCACTTTAAACCCACTTTCTAGATTTATTGCCAGGTGGGGTGAGAAACTGGCGATTCCATTCGCTCCTTCTGCTGGTGTCGGCGAATCGGAGACTCCCATCTCCGCGTGAAACCGCGTACCGGAGCGGCGGGGCCATGTTCCCGCGCGCGACGCTTCAGGTTCCGAGCGGGAATCCTACACAGCGGAAACATGTGTGACAGTCAGGCGGGGGGTCTGCTTTAGATCAGAGGAGAGCCCCAGAACAGTCTCCCCTGTGTGGGAAGAACAGAGCAGCCTCTCCCTCGCCCTCTCTCCTCTGACTTCTCCTCGTCTTCGTTCCTTTCCCCGTTAATTTCCACAACCCCCTCCCCTCTGCACCACCAATATAAATAACTGCTCGCCCGCATTCGTTCCCGCATGCAATCACATCCATCATCCAAGTTCTTCAGACGATCTCTCCCACGGTTCAGAATTTACGCTCAACTGCCGAACCGACAGAAAACGGTCCAATCCGTCTGGTTTTTTAAAGAACGTACAGAACGAGGACGGGCAGGGAGGTTTGATGTGCGTTCCAGAGTTTAAATCTCGAGATTCTGAACAAAGCGGACTTTCCGTTCGGCGCGTATAAATCAAGCCGCGCGCGCTAGGCCGCGCCAGCTGAACGGCGGTAACGCTGATGAATCACGCCTGCGATAAAAGTGTCCTAATGAAAGGCGGAGCGATCGTCACCCCGTCTGGAAACGGGCGCCTCTTTTTAACGGAGAGGGCCTCGTTACGGGGGCCTTCGGTTCAGTCGTGAAGTCTGGAGGCTACGTCTCCATTTCAGCCGACTGCTCACGAAGACGTGATAATAGACCCGTTATTAATATTTGATGAGATCCGTTCAGTTCCGCGCTTAAAAATAATCCACGCTTCCCTTTGTGATTTTGAGTGGGTGTTTTCATTAGAGGTTGTTGCCCTTGTGCACTCTCTCCCCCGTGCTCCAGGTTTTAAAATGTGTACGAGTGAACGAGATGGGGCACGCACCGCTAAATCTGCATTTTAAACCTCTTGATTTTGGATTTCACCCGACGCCTTTCTTTGCGAGCCAATTCGGTTTCCGAATGGCACTGCAGCATAGCGTTCATTTCACTTGAACTGAAAGCACCGCGGCACTTTGGTGGGGCACTGGGCCACTGTTTAGCATTGGCCCAGAGCCAGCTGCCAGCGCTGCGATTGGACACTGGCCAAGGTGCAGTGTTGGTGTGCTGCCACTGTGGCCACCGATTGGCTAGTTTGCAAGCTGTGGTCGGTCCTGGGCCGTTGTGCAAGACTTTAAATTCCAAGCGTTTGGGTAATATCTCTACCAGGCTCCAGCCCTTAGGATGGTTAAGTGGAGAAGATGGCTGAGGTTGCGGGTCAGGTGTAAATAAGGAGTGATATACAAGTCTAGTATCTTGGAATGGTGCGCACAGGTCTACAGAATACAGTTCAGAAGGATGATGCGTTTTGCTTCACGGGAGAGCAGGTTCCAACGATGGGGAGGGGGCACTTACTGATGCTCTGGTCCAGTATGATGTCACCGTGGCTGGGTGGGCTCAACCTGCCTCCTCTCCTCCCGGGAACACCGAGGTCTGAGACGGTGAGCCGGTCAAGCGCTGAGTCATCAATGTAACCGACTCACCGTATAATACGCACACAGGGGAGAGTGGAAACGTCAATAAGAGCTGTTGCTTTTCTCATCACATGCAACATGCAGATGCCCGAACGAACGGGCCAATCGAGCCAAGAGCTGGCCCTGTGTGAGGAGAAAGCGGTGTGCCCTTTTTGCGATGATTCACCGCGGCAGGACTGGAGGCAGGTGTGGTCTCCCGTTGCGATGATGTCACCCAGACTTTATGGCTTTGGGGGAGTGCAGAAAGCACACCGTGTTCCCTGCAGGAAGTTGTGATGTGCGTGCATGCGCAGGACGGAGAATATTAGTCTTCACTGATATGCCAGCTTCTCCGTGTGACACTCTGCTGAGAGACGGAGAGGGGGAGAGGATGGACAGAGAGAGAGGGAAAGGGACAGAAAGGAGGGAAGGAGGGAGAGATGGCAGGCAGAGCAGTGAAAAGTAGAGGGGTGATCTTGCAGTCCAGACCATGGTCATAGATCAGATGTGTGTGTGTGTGTGTGTGTGTGTGTGTGTCCAGATAGTCTCATCTCTGCCACACAGCTGCTAGCTCCTCCTGCCTCTAACCAATTACCTCCACACATACACACACGCACATACACACTCACCTACCTCTAAACAGGAAGTCAATATCAACGACATCGCCTGGCTTCAGGGTAAATCCTTGTCTCGAATACGAATGACTTAAAATATAAGACTGCCTCCTCCTTAAGGATCTCCTTAACTACAGCACAGCGATGAGTGAACCCGATAATCCCTCTTTTCAGGTTGTCAGGAAATGGTGAGAGAAATCGTGAAGAGGCTCAGACAGGTTCTTAAAACGATATACACCTTTATTTGGATCGTATGCTTCCTAGGAAAAAAAACAAAACAAAAAAAAACAAAGATAAGAAAAAAAAAAAATCACTGATATTTTTGCTGTGAAACCAAATCCACTCCAACAATAGCATGTACTGTGCGACAAGGCCCACTTAGAAAAAGAAAAGGAAAACAGTCTCACTGCACTGTGCATTCATGGTAAAATAAAGCAGGCCGTGACCCAGAGGATTGTGGGTACTCCCCACTCAGCGCAGTGTGAGGATGAGGTCCGGTCCGGTCCGGTCCGGTCCGGTCCAGTCCTCGGGGGTCCGGGTCAGGCCCCGGGCCTGCTGGCCAGGCTGCAGTACTGTCACAGAACCACAGGGAGCGCCGCCCGGCGCAACAGGCAAGGCCTCCAACACGTAAAAAAAAGAAGAGAGCGAGAAAAATCCCAGGCTCGTACTGAAAAAGATGCAGAGATGGAACAATCTCGTCCTGTTGTTCAGGTGATTGACACATCTAGTGATGCTGCTGGCAGAGTACAGGCAGTGGAGCCTGACTGGAGCAGGTGGGAGTGGGCAGGGCTGTTTGTTGTAACGTTACCCCCCCTGTCTCTCGGGGGTAACTTGTGCTTGCCTGTCCGGCCGTTTTTGGGGGAAGCTAATGGCATTCCTTCTGTTCCGTGCCCCTTTGTTCTAAGGCGTGGCCCATTTCCTGCTCCTTGGGGGCCACCTTCGGGTTCCTGATGGGCCTCCTCGTGGCCCCTGGCTGGATCTACTGGCACCGCAAGCAGCTGACCTACAAGTGCAAGTAGACGGGGGCGAGGCGGGCGGAGACGGGGGCCCCGCGGCCCCAGAAGCGACGGGACGTTCCACTGTGACTCAGCATACCGAAGAGGGCTTTGAAAATCAAAGCCAAAATTCCATTATGCAAAAGAAAACGGCTAAAAAGAACATATATTTTTGGTCTATATTTAAGAGAAGCAGAACTGCAGTTTTTTTTTGTACATATTTATACTGCTGTGTAAATCAGGAAGTTGATGGGGAATCTTTCAGCAGAGTTGTTCACAGGGCTGCTGAGTGTGTTACTATTTCTTCTTTGTTTTAAGGTGTTGGGACAAGGATAATGGGGGACGTGTTAATAAAAAATAGTATTATAAATGTTGTTTCTGAGGAAAATAAAAGTCTTCGGTACGGTGTTGAGCTTGTGCTGCTTTGGTTATTTGGTTTCCTGTTCCCCCGTAAAGCTGAAGTTCCCGGTGGGTCGCCGGGCTGGGGTGAGTCTGAGACGCCCGGGTGCCTCCAGAACGTTCCACGCGGACAAACTGCAGATTTGGCCACTTCCTCCTCCCCTCACAGTCTGCTCTCTCTGTCCGGGTTTTGTGGTTGTGTTTTTCATCTCCCTCCCTCCCTCCCTCCTTCCCTCCCTCTCCCTCTCCCTCTCCCTCTCCGTTGCTCTCCCTCTCCGTCTCTCACGTGATGAGGCAGCAGTTGATGCAGCGTGAGCCCAGCCGTCTCTTCAGCGCGCTCTTCTTCGGCGTGAGGATGGCGATGATGGCCTCGTCGAACACCGTCTTCAGCCCCTTCTGCGTCAGGGCCGAGCACTCCACGTAGCAGCAGGCACCGATCTGCGGGGGGGGGGGGGGGGGGGAGAGAGGGAACGGGGCGTCAGTACGCACGCATCAACATCCAGTACCATAGAAGAAGTGGCGTCGAAGCAGGAGGCCTGGGAGGACCACGCAGGCGTGACTTCCTGTGCACGGCTGCCCCTCCCGCCCCGTCGCCAGGGGAAACGGCGTTAACTGCCGATCGGTTTGCTCAATAATGTCGTCTGTTGTTAAGTGCGCACCACACCCACGTCAACCAAGCTTTACAGCCGTCTTAGGACCGAGCGGTGAACAATGTGCCTCTTAGCCCTTTCAGCTCCAAACCCCCAAATATGAAGTGGTTCTACCCAAATCCCCAGGGGTTTTTGGCTTCGGTTGAGAAAGTTGAGAATTTAGAAGGGTTTTAATAGGGGCTCAAAACAGCAGGATGGCAGCCATTTTGATCAGTTGAAAATGTATAAGGTCGATGGCACTCTTGGGACTGAAGGGGTTAGAGTGACGATCAGCTCCACACGCACACATGACTACAGAAGGCAGAAAAGTAGACGTGGATATTGCTAATAC
Source organism: Conger conger (assembly GCF_963514075.1). Classification (NCBI taxonomy): domain Eukaryota; kingdom Metazoa; phylum Chordata; class Actinopteri; order Anguilliformes; family Congridae; genus Conger; species Conger conger. Next base: position 26,505,709 of record NC_083777.1, on the reverse strand, counting down.
AAACAAACTATGTGCCATGGAACCAAATTCATGTTTGAAATGGGAGTCTCTCATTAGAAAATGAGGCAAGAGAGCTTTAAGCTTTGGTCTGTGGTGGCGTGGGGTGCACTAATACTGTAGTTATTACTGTCAATCTCCCCATACCTCTATTGGACAGTAAAGTATAAATATTTTTTTTTTAAACGCCCAAACTGCCCGGCAGGTCCTACCTCCTTGGCCAGCTTCTGCCCCTGCTCTGTAGTGATGGGTTTCTCCTTCATGTCGTTCAGCTTGGCGATAGTTTTTGGGTCATCTCGAAGGTCGATCTGGAACAGAAACGCGGTCAGTTGAACCGGGTCTGCAGAACAGGACACCCCGCGTCAGTCCTTGTGCAGTTGGGGGCGTCGGCCTGCATGTCTAGCCCAGCTTGTCCCCTCTGGCCTGCCTACCCGCTTTGTACCTGTGAGCAGAGCTTTTCTGCCACCACCCTCAAGAGAGAGATCATTTGTGCTCATTTTGTTACCAAACCCCCCCCCGCCCACACCCCATTCTCCTCACTGGGTCAAAGTTCAACTTCAATACACACACCCTCCCCTCGCCCTCCCCCTCAATTCCCCCCGATCACATAACACTCGCCCACTGATGGTTTGTTTTTAGAGCGATGGGTTCCAGGAATGGAAATCTACACTGGACCCCCCCCCCCCCCCCCACACACACACACACACACACACACACACACACGCACACACACCGCACACACACCGCACACACACCACACACACACGCGCGTTTACAGTGCAAGCAGCCGATGGATCTCGCCAGTCTCTGCCTGGCCTCCCTCCTGAAAAAACACAACCTCTGGATCACATTAACATTCCCCTTCCTGATGTTTCAGCTGGGTCTGTGCTGGCGGCTGCTGCCGTGCATGTGGTATACCAGCACCCCACAACCCCAACACCCCACAACCCCAAAACCCCAGAACCCCAACACCCCAAAACCCCAGCACACCACAACCCCAGCACCCCAAAACCCCACAACCCCAGCACACCAAAACCCCAGCACCCCAAAACCCCAACACCCCAGCACACCAAAACCCCAGCACACCACAAACCCAGCACCTCAAAACCCCAGCACACCACAACCCCAGCACCCCAAAACCCCAGCACACCACAACCCCAGCACAACAAAACCCCAGCACACCAAAACCCCATCACCCCAGCACACCACAACCCCAGCACCCCACAACCCCAAAACCCCAGCATACCAGAACCCCAGCACCCTAAAACCCCAGCATACCAGAACCCCAGCACACCAGCACCCCTACCTCAAACTGGGCCTCCCCCTGTTATCACAAACACACAGACATACAGTACACACACCCCATAGGTACACTCTCCCATACACACAATCCTTCGCATACAGCCACAGACTTTCTCCTGTGTGCGCGCACACACACACACACGCATCCATACACTCCCATGAGCAAACTCCCCCCTCTCTCAATCTTACACCTGCTTACACACTTTTCCTCTCTTCAGCAAACCCGCACACAGACAAGACACACTCCCACGAGTACATGTGCAGTCCTGCACTCACACACGCATACACACACACACGTACGTGCACACACACACACACACACACACACACACACACACACACACACACACACACACACACACACACACACACACACACACACACACACACACACACACACACACACACACACACCGTGTAAACATTCTCTCTGTCCTTCACACACAATCCCATGGCCCACTGCCACATTTGGGTCATCCGTGGTTTGTGAGAGCTTGAGAGGGCGAGCAGGGTCTAACCTGCTGTGGATCTGTGGGTGCTTAGCCAATCAGAGAAGATTTCAAGATTCAGTTTTGATCTTCAAGTCAGATCTGTACCAACAGCCCACTCATATACAGATACACACACACACACAACCTTTTTATGTCATCTCTAATTCTGTCCCGTGCCAATCGATTACCGCTTCATTAGAATTCACCTCATGACCACCACTGATTAATCTATGGGCCAATAAAACATCAGCAAATGTCCTCTGACACACTGAATTACAAATCACACATACCCACAATCCAGCGCTGCCCCACTCAACTGCCTGCCCTCCCAGCCCCCCTACCATCCTTGTGTTCGACAGCCTCAGAAAACTTAAAATGGCCGCCTCTTAGAACTGTGAACTGTGATGTACAACCCACATCTAAACATCCACCTCTCTGTTCTTCAGGATAAATTAAGAACAATTTGACTCAATTAACGAGTTGTTTAAAAAGTTTTAAGAAGGTATTTAGTAATATATTTGATCCTATTGAAAAGCAGGAAGCTTGACTGATCCACATGCAGTCAGGAGAGACACTTCCTTGAATGGTTACAGATGACACTCAGCTTAAGTTGACTAGCAGGGCACCCATCTGGTCCAGGTATAGTCCTGTTCCTGGTGTAAATATGGCTGCCACGTGTATCCCTTACCCAACCCTGAGACTATCTCTCCCCCAGGGACACTCTGGTTGCATCTGAAATCAAACACTACACACTATACATGTATACAATAATTTGGCGTGGGCTGGGTCATTGGTGGTTGGGTTCGGATGGGCTGGGTCATTGGTGGTTGGGTTTGGACGGGCTGGGTCATTGGTGGTTGGGTTTGGACGGGCTGGGTCTTTGGCGTTTGGGTTTGGATGGGCTGGGTCGTTGGCGGTTGGGTTCGGATGGGCTGGGTCGCTGGCGGTTGGGTTCGGATGGGCTGGGTCGCTGGCGGTTGGGTTCGGACGGGCTGGGTCGTTGGCGGTTGGGTTCGGATGGGCTGGGTCGTTGGCGGTTGGGTTCGGATGGGCTGGGTCGCTGGCGGTTGGGTTCGGGGGGCTCACCTGTGTGCCGATGAGCAGGAAGGGGACGCTGGGGGCGTACTCCTGTAGCTCGGGGACCCACTCCTCCCGCACGTTCAGGAAGCTGGCCGGGTTCACCACGGAGAAGCAGATGAGGAAGACGTCGGTCATGGGGTAGGATAAAGGCCTCAGGCGGTCATAGTCTTCCTGCGCAGTCGGAGAGAGAAGAGGTCCCCATCAGCCAACCACCATACTACTAAAATAGCTCCAAAAGTGACAGAGTTGATTAGATTAAGCAGGACAATCCCCCCCCCCCCCAGAAGCAATGCAGGGTTAAGGGCCTTGCTCAAGGGCCCAACCGCTGTGCGGATCTTATTGTGACTTGAGCCACCGACCTTCCGGATCCCAGTCATGTACCTTAGCCACTACAGGCTGTCCCCCTCCAACTGTGCATCATTTAGGGGCAGTAATATAGTGGTTAAGGAGGTTGCAGGTTCAACTAGGAAGGCACCAGGTAGATGAAGTGCAGCACATGCCCAGCTGTGTAAAGGAACACTGGAAAATAATCTGAGTTATGCAAGTCACAGTGCATATGCAAGCCAATGGCGCAATAATACGGAGTCTCGGCTGAGATGTGAGCCCTCGAGTCTCAGGTGCAGGCCAGAACTCTGCCCTGCTGTGCTCCCCATGAATGCCTCTTTGTGCAGCAGGAGGAATCGGTGAAAACACAAAGTCTGGAGAAGATTAAAAAACGGCTCGCAGCTGCGGGCCAAAGACTTTGGACAGGGGCTCCATTTACCCCCCTCTCCACAGCCAGCCTCCTCCACTCGCACTTTCCCAATTCTCTTTGATCAGCCAGGGGAGAACATCCACTCAGGTACGTGTTATTTTACAATTATGACTCTTGTTTCAGTCATCATTCTTAAATATCACACAAGGAGCAGGAGGGAGGGATAATGAAAAGGTTAAAGGAAAAGTATTAGAGTCTGGAAATGGAAACTGGCAATAGCTATAATCTCTGTATGTAGAACATTAGTGTAAACTGGCAGTCAGGATGCTATGCTATGCTTTGTCCCTATCTAAATAAACATTTAAATAAAATAAATTCTAAATCAGACTGCAGTGCATAGGCCAAAGCTCTGTATCTGTTTTGCACGGAGAGAAACAGATCAGTGGCAAAACACAAAAGAACCCGAATCACATTCCCATGATGCACTGCTCCTAGAACTCTGCTTGCTGTGCAACTGTGAGCTGTAACAGTTCAAAGAATTTCTGAACACGTGACTAACATACTGCTGCTGCCTTCCTATGAGTATGAGTGTGTGTGTGTGTGTGTGTGTGTGTGTGTGTGTGTGTGTGTGTGTGTGTGTGTGTGTGTGTGTGTATGTGTGTGTGGTTTAATGAGTTGGCTGCAGACAGAGCTAGCTGAATCCAGCACAGATTGAGGACCTGAAGAATGTGTAGCAGCATCGACCAGTCGCATCGATTTTTAATCACTATGAGGCAAGTCTGGCGTGCCCCTCAGAACACCCCTTCCAAATTCTGCCCCTGCCCCTGTGGGGCTCATGAGAGGTTGGAGGCCGTCTCCACTGGTGCTTCTGTTCACAGTCTACCAGTTGAACCTGGCTCATACCCTGAGTTCATCACCTGTCATGGCCCAACCCCAACTGCTCTCTCTCCTGTTTTTAAATAGATCCACTTCAGTCTGCCAGTGTGAGGATCAGTCCCAGGCTTATGCCTGTGCAAGAACACGCCCCCTGTCACTGTAAGGCCCGTCTCACTCTCCACAAACGAGAGGCCATGTGACCTTCACATTTATCAGTGTGAGAGTGTCTGTGTGTGTGTGTGTGTGTGTGTGTGTGTTTCAGCTCCAAGATCACATTAAAGTGGAACAACGCAGAGTGCCAGCTCCCTTCGAACGCACCTCCCCCTGGCAGACAGGGGTAGTAAATGAAGATTTAGTGGGGCAGTCAGCTGCTCTGTAGGACCTGCAGAGAGATTACACCAGCGGAGTGACGGCTGCTTGACTCTGTAATACTGATGGCTGCTGCTGTCAGGGGCTGGCCCCACTCACAGGCAGGCCATGAATAACACAGCAGCAGCTACACCAACCTGGGTACATTCAGCTTTCTGTGTGTGTGTGTGTGTGTGTGTGTGTGTGTCCGTGTGTGTGTTTATGCGGGCATGTGTGTGTCTTTGTGCATGTGTGTCTGTGTGTGCATGTGTGTTCATGCATATGTCTGTGTCTGTGTGTGTGTGTTTATGCGTGCATGTATGTGTGTGTGCGCACATGTGTGTGTGTGTGTGTGTGTGTGTGTTCATGCATGCGTCTGTGTCTGTGCGTGTGTTTATGCATGCACGTGTGTGTGCGTGTGAATCTGTGTGTCTGTGCACATGTTTGTGTGTGTGTGTGTGTGTGTGTGCGTGTGTGTGTGTGTGAATCTGTGTGTCTGTGCACATGTGTGTGTGTGTGTGTGTGTGTGTGTGTTCATGCATGTGTCTGTGTCTGTGCGTGTGTTTATGCATGCACGTGTGTGTGCGTGTGCATCTGTGTGTCTGTGCACATGTTTGTGTGTGTGTGTGTGTGTGTGTGTGTGTGTGTGTGTGTGTGTGTGAGAGATCCATGGCTCTTTTCTGGCTGCAGCTTCAGCAGTGACTGTAGGCAGCAGTTCAGCGTGGAGGTACAGTACAGATCTCCACTCCACAAAACACCACCTACACCCTTAAGACCAATAACATGCAACAAGCCTTTCTGCTACTGAGTGGGAAATAAATAACAAGTCAAGGGGAGAGAGAGGGAGATCACTGACAGCATTTACTCTCTACATTTCTTGCCGATAAAGATTTCTGAATTGGACTGAATTGAAATGACAAGAGGGCATTTTTAACATAAAATGTGATCAGAAAAAAGGCCAGCAAGTGAGCAAGACAGGAAGTACATGTGCGAAACAGAGGAGAGACGGAGAGTCAGAAGGAGGATGTCCTTTCTTTTTTGGCTTTGTTGAGCCCAGCAGCCATTTCAGAGGACATGGAGGGCCTGTTTAAACTATGACCGGCCTGCTGCTTCCCGAAGAGTTCATTAATAATCCATGTCCGCGAGGAGAAGCCAATGGAGCATTAAAGTGCGGAAGGCCGGGGACATAAACCTCGGAACCACGGCCAGCTTTCCCGCGACACAACGACGAGGGTACGACAGCGCGTCAATCAAAGTCAGACCCTGGAGCGGGGAGTCCCAAACTGCAATCTGCAGACCCCCGTGAGGAATCTCAGCCAAAAAAAACTAAACATTTTCACTTTTAACAATATTTACTTCCCATAGGTCAGCATTAATATCCTTTTTGACAGGTAAAGTATATCTTGTCTGGTTTAAACATCCCGGGTAATGCTGCAATCATTGTAATTATGAAATATTTACGGCGTTATAAAAAGTGACACCTTTACAGGTTGAGGACATAATGACAGCGTGATTTAGCCCTTCCCCATTCGCTGGCGCATTGCATAGCCGCTACGCTGCCGCCCGCAGCGGGTGTTGATTAAAGGTGTCAATCAATACCCAATTTATCCTCACGCACACCGCAAATTCATCAGCACACACGGCCACGCTATCCCCACCAGCAGAGCATCTCAGGCCTGGAAATTCAATTATGAAAACACCGCCGCAAAGTGGTTGGACTGAAACCAGCAGAACAGTACAGCGTTACAACTTATTTGCCACTGGATATTTTTTTGAAACACCGTCTTACACGCAGAGTGGTGTGGTTCACGGGATTCAGCGGCTGTGATTCACGAGACAGAGCTGGCGACAGCGTAATTGCTATATGGAAGCGAATAGTTTCACGTTATGCTGACACCTCTGACTGCCTGGACCGGATCCTGCAATGACTCAGTTTGTCATTCCTCAGAAAATTATTTCGGGATGATTAAAAAGAACAGACGGGTGGCAATGTATGCATAAGTTCGAGAGCGGACTTCAAATTCAAATTTCACTAGTAAATGTGCAAACATCGAAAACAATGCCCTTAACCGGTTTGTTAATAATCCAGTAGAGCACAGTCTCTCACAGTCTCTGTACATGTAAATGGTAAAAGGTAAATGGTTGGGATTTATATAGCGCCTTTATCAAATTGCTTCTCATTCACCCATTCACACACACCAACGGCAATTGGCAGCCGTGCAAGGCACCAACCAGTTCCTCAGGAGCAATTGGGGGTTGGGTGTCTTGCTCAGGGACACTTCAACACACCCAGGGCGGGGGATCGAACCAGCAACCCTCCAACTGCCAGACGACCGCTCTTACCTCCTGAGCCAACGTCTCCCCCGTTGTGGCGCCCACATGCCTATGGAACATGGCCTAAAGGAACAGTGGCAAAAACAGTCGACACGCCACTCTGCTGAAGTGAGAGTGTACATCCGACTAAAGCCATGACTGCTGCAGGAACATACCCATAATCCCCGTCTGAGATTGTGTGATTTACTTTTCATGGTTTTCCTCACTTGCGGTGGGCCTCATTTCGATAAGCTCCACACAGCCCACACACACCAGGGTCAGCGCAAGCTGAAATCCTGCATCCGTAAGCACAGAAAATGTGCGCAAAATTTAAAAGAGATCAGATAACGCAGGCGATGGTGTGATAGCGATAAGAAACCAACAGGACTGCTAAACAAACACACAGACACAGACACATGTGCACACACACAGGAAAAAAAACCTTTCAGCTGTGTCTCCCCAACTTCAGCCTCTCTCTCTGCTCCTCTTCACGTCTTAGTCCCCTTCTCTTCAGCGTCTCGCACACCCTCTTTCAATTCCACTACATCACATTGAACCAAACCAATAAACATTGAAGTTATGTCCATCCCGCTAACTGTTCTCATTAACCCTCCCTCCTTCTCAATCTCCTCCTCCTCGATGTTTCTCAATGTCGGCCATGTTGCGCAGAGATCTGCACGTAGGTCTGCGGAGGTCCTCCTAACACGTTCACGCTCCTTTTGATGAGGGGGCAGAGACTGGAGATCGGAGATTCCCGAACAAGATGGCCGCCCCCCACCGCGCCACATAACTCACGGCGTGTAATAATAATTTCAGTGCCATCTTCGGCCCTTTTCGTCTTCCTCCCCTGACAGCAGGTGGGGACCGTAATTGCACGGTGTCTGCTGCCAAATACGGAGATATAATGGAGATTTACCC
>NC_083777.1:26445190-26492690 GCF_963514075.1 Conger conger | reverse complement strand
ACAGCCAGCTCTCCAACACTGTATAACAGTCTAACAGCCAGCTCTCCAACACTGTATAACAGTCTAACAGCCAGCTACCCAACACTGTATAACAGCCAGCTCCCCAACACTGCCTAACAGTGTAACAGCCAGCTACCCAACACTGTCTAACAGCCAGCTCCCCAACACTGTCTAATAGTGTAACAGCCAGCTACCTAACACTGTATAACAGTGTAACAGCCAGCTACCCAACACTGTCTAACAGCCAGCTACCCAACACTGTCTAACAGCCAGCTACCCAACACTGTCTAACAGCCAGCTGCCCAACACTGTCTAACAGCCAGCTGCCCAACACTGTCTAACAGCCAGCTGCCCCACACTGTCTAACAGCCAGCTGCCCCACACTGTCTAACAGTGTAACAGCCAGCTACCCAACACTGTCTACCAGTCTAACAGCCAGCTCTCTTCGTTCGCAGCCGAGCGGTAAATAGGTCATATTACCGCTCAACGTCTCTCTCCTGTCAGCTCCCATCCCTTATGTAAGAGAGGAACGGGGCAGAGATATCAGTGTGGATATAAGTGTGGAACAGAGACACAGTGAGAGAGTGAGAGAGCGAGAGCGAGAGAGAGAGAGAGAGAGATGCTCCTGTTCCAAAAAAAACAAATAATTCATGACTCTGTTTCTGCATATATAATCTGATTCTAATACAGAGGCAGAGCAGATGCAAACTCCACGTCCCGATGTAGCTCGTTAGTCGTGATGTATTGTGAAATGATCACAGACTTCACTAGTTTCTTTTTCTTTTTCCCCAAACAGAGTTTTCCGTGTCTGAGGCTCTGCTGGGCTGCGAGTGTTTATTTAATCAGCAATAGGTCGGCTCTGTGAAGAACAAGTTTCATTACAGCGCAAGGCCTTCGCTCTCCTGGCAAAACCATGGCACACCCTGGGTCTAATGGGGCGACATGGCTCAGGCAGTAAGAGCAGTCCAAATGCTCCTGACGAGCTGGTCGGCGCCTTGCATGGCAGCCAATCGCCGTTGGTATGCGAGTGTGTGTATGAATGGGTGAATGAGAAGCATCAACTGTACAGCGCTTTGGATAAAGGCGCTATATAAATGCCAACCATTTACCATTCAATCCAGCACACAGTCATCTCATGACACGTCTGAAAGTCTTCCATATGTGTATATGATATTAATCTTCTACATTTACAACCACCTAATCTGCTGAGAACAGGTCTGTGAGACTGGGGCTCACTCCCATAACCTTCTGGTGCGTTGGTGGATACCGAGAGCAGGCAGACCAGTCGGTGCCATTCCCAAATTTCTCCACATAATATAAAGGGGGATTGAACCAACAGCCTCATGGCATGCAAGTGTACATGCATGCAGGACTTCTGAATTTGTATTTGTCTCGGTACTGTAGTTCCTGAAGACTTGGCCTATCCACCTTGTGTACTAGACTTATGTTCATGGCTTTACAACCGATCATATGTGAATTGTACCTTAACCGACCTGTTCCGTTGTTTGTTCTTTGACCTTGATATTTACGGTTTTTGATAAAAACGTCTGCTAAATAAAATGTAATCTAATGTAAAGGATCCACAGCCACTCTCCCAAGCTCCATTGTGTGACGCAAACCAGAACTGAAACAAAAACCTTCTGGCTCTAACACCAAACACCTAACTGCCGTACCCCTTAGCACACATGCCCCATTCTGTGCATCTGGATGGGGGATCTGTGTCTCGCTATCGAGGGAAATTCCCGCGGACTGCTAATGCAGCCGGTGTAAGTCACACCCACTGCCTGCAGTGCTGAGGGGATACATTTACAGTACGCCACGCTCACGGCAAGAGACACTACTCACACACCACAGCTGCTACAGAGTTATATCACACACACACACACACACACACACACACACTCACACGTCTTACACATCCACCGCACTCTTCGTTTCATGTGACTCATCTGTCGTTCGGCAGATGTGCATTCTATTGCATGTGATACTATCCTGATGGTGGTGTGGTCATCCACCATATCATGTGGGTGATTCTCCTATATTCAGTAAAGCACGCTGATGATGTAGCCCCTTGCATTTTCACTCTTTAACCTAATCTCTCTTTCAGGTGGCTCGCTGCAGGGTGATTCCAGCAAAGGCACCATTCACCCAAAAACAAAGTTGTAAAAAAAGTGTTTGGTTTTTCAGAACGGTCTGAACTTTGCTGTAAACCAATGAGGATTAAGAAACTAGCCTGGCCAACCTCAGGTGGCTAGTCCAGTTGAAGCACTAGGTGGAAAAGTAGAGGAGGCGGTACATTAGACCTGCAGGGCTTATTCAGTTCGTGGTGCTGAATCTACAGATGGTTCATAAACCATTTCAGTGTCACCCCCTCTACTGTTGCAGCCTGGAAGTCAGGGTGCTACGTGTAGCACCGTCCTGTCGAGCGGGGTGTGTGTTTGTTTGGGGGATGGTGGCATTCGAGGACGAGGAACGCTTAGATGAAGGGTGGAGAGCTCATCTGATATGCCCCCCCCTCCCCCCGTGTCATGTGATTCAGCAGTGGTTGGGCACTTCCTGCCCCAACAGTCTGAAACGCTCAAGTGTGAAAGCAGCAGAGGAGACGGACCTTGTGCAACACACCAGGCAGGATAAGGACAGCTACACCGACACAAAGGGAAATAGCCTAGGGCCCATATGAGTAACAGAATGTGTGTGCCTGCATGTGTGCATGCGTGTGTTCTTATCTTTATGTGTGTATATGCATTCCTGTATGTGTGTGCATGTATGTGCATGTTTATGTGCATGTGTGTGTATTTGTGTGGGTCTGTGTGCGCATGCGTGTTTGTGCAAGTGTTTGTGCAAATGTGTATGCATGTGTGTGTGTGTGAGCATGTGTGTGTGCGCATGCGTAAAAATGTATTGGCCCTCACACTTGTAGCTACAGGCTTGTGAGGACATTCAATCACAACCATCTGCCTTGCTACCCTGGAAACTCAAAATAGACCTCCTCTCCAATGCACTCCTTCAGGGACTCAACACAGCAGCGAGCCAGAGGAGATGGATGGAACTTGAGCAGAGACTGAGTGAGAGAGAGAGAGAGAGAGTGAGAGAGAGAGTGAGAAAGAGACAGAGCAGGGGATGAACTGAAGTACGTGAAGGCAAGACAGGGCAAGAGTCAAATGTTAAGTTATGCATTTAAGTGTTTCAGCAACATGATTTTTCCAAATGGAGCTTGTTTGAATTTGGATTTGAATGTGTGACAGACAGTGAGTCAGGGAGCAATAAAGTATATACGAGGGGGGGGGGGGGGGGCATGCTACAAGGCAGGACCACTGCTTTACTTCAGCTGAGAGAGTAAAGCCCCACTGTACGAATGGAAATGAGCCCTGTACTGAAGTCTGACTGGCGGGGCCACGAAGGGAAAGCCAATGACCTGACGTTTCATAGGCAGGTTAATTACATGCTGCTGCCCCCTTACAGTATTCCTGGCCAATCATAAAGCTGCCTCAGAGCCCTCAGCCAATCCCAAAGTTGCTACATGCACCGGTCTTCCTGTCTTCTGCAGTGTAGTTCAATGGCCTGCACTCCTGTTCAAACCCCAATGCCCAGAACCCCCCACACCCCCAAACAAGGCACTACACATTCAACAGTTCACAATCACAGTTGTCTCGTGCAGATCTAAAAGGATTACAGTGTTGCTCCAATCATTTAAAACGGGGTTGGGAGCATTAATAACCCCTGGGCACACAACCAAACACTCATAATAAACCTGCCAGTATCATAGGAACAGACTGTTTGTATTTTCACATTTAATGACGGTGCTTTAATATAAATACGTATTTAGACAGATGAAAAATGGCTGGTGAGCTGTAATCTAATTACCGTGCCGTAAAACAATTTTTCAGGATAAACAAGCCATGCTGGCACACAAGGGCGGCGTGCGTAAACATCCACAGACGCGCGTAGCTCCATCATCGTTTGAGAGAGAGAATACGCTCACCTCCTTCCCTCCCACACAGTTATTAAGAGCCAGACGCCATGCCAGGCTGGCACGGTGACAGCCACCTACGACACACAGACAGGATTCCCCACGGCGGGCGAGCACAGAGGGCTGGGACTGTCCTCTCCTGCAGGCTCACAGGCCCTCACTCCTGACACATCCTGCCCCTCCTCTCCTGCAGGCGCACAGGCCCTCACTCCTGACACATCCTGCCCCTCCTCTCCTGAAGGCTCACAGGCCCTCACTCCTGACACATCCTGCCCCTCCTCTCCTGCAGGCTCACAGGCCCTCACTCCTGACACATCTTGCCCCTCCTCTCCTGAAGACTCACAGGCCCTCACTCCTGACACATCCTGCCCCTCCTCTCCTGCAGGCGCACAGGCCCTCACTCCTGACACATCCTGCCCCTGCTCTCCTGCAGGCTCACAGGCCCTCACTCCTGACACATCCTGCCCCTCCTCTCCTGCAGGCTCACAGGCCCTCACTCCTGACACATCCTGCCCCTCCTCTCCTGCAGGCTCACAGGCCCTCACTCCTGACACATCCTGCCCCTCCTCTCCTGCAGGCTCACAGGCCCTCACTCCTGACACATCCTGCCCCTCCTCTCCTGCAGGCTCACAGGCCCTCACTCCTGACACATCCTGCCCCTCCTCTCCTGCAGGCTCACAGGCCCTCACTCCTGACACATCCTGCCCCTCCTCTCTCCTGCAAGCTCACAGGCCCTCACTCCTGACACATCCTGCCCCTCCGGCAGCACCGGGGAGCTGACAACAGCCTGAGCTGCAAATCTAGTAATGAATAATAAACTGAAAAATAACAGCAAAAAAACCCAACCTGAACCTGCTGGCTGTTGCTCACCCCAACCTCTCCTCTCCCCTCCCCTTTTCTTCTCCTCTCCCATCCCCTTCTCTCCTCTCCTCCTCCTCCTCCTCTTGCCAACCCTCTCCTCCCCTCTCCTCTCCCCTCCCTTCTCCTCTCTCTTCTCTCCTCTCTCCCATCCCCTACTCTCCTCTCCTCCCCTCTCCTCTCTCCCATCCCCTACTCTCCTCTCCTCTCCCAAACCCCCTTCTTCTCCTCCCTGTAGATGAACGACCGGGAGAGAGAAGAAAGAGAGGAATGAGAAAGACGTCACAGGAGGAGAAAAGCTCCGGCCCCGGCCCCGAGGAAAACCGCACTTAACGCACGCTTCCCGTTTCCCCTTCCTCCGCCCGCGTCATTCCCAGGAAAAAAAAAAAGGAAAAGGCGAAAGACCCTGCAGCCTGGGAGAGGGGGATGAATGAATAAATAAACACGCCGCGCTCGGCTGTCGGCTCCAGACCGGGCCTGCCGTCACGCCTCATATCCCGGCCCGCCCGGGTCCAGAATGGCCCTTCTGTTCCAAACGCAGGTGAGGAACTGTTTTCTTCCCGCACCGATTCAGGAAGCCCAGTGAATAATTACTTTCTGAGCGCCGGGGTCAACGGTGGACCACCCCTCCAGGAGAGAGGAGGGGAGGGGAGGGGAGGGGATGTCTGAAGATGGTGTAAACCTAACAGTGGTAGGACAAACCCAGCACAGCTGTACCTGGGCGGTGAATCACACCTGGGACAGCCAGGTGAGCTGCCGTTGAGTCCTGACAAAGCCCTGGGATAAACAGGAGGCAGGAATAACAGCGGCACACACGAGGACACCAGGCTGAGCGGGAGCAGGAGAGGCAGGGAGCCCCAGCAGGCACATGCTCTCAGTCCGTGCGCATACGGGCCCTGTCCCCACGGGATACTGGCACGGGGAAGAAAACTATTTTAAAAAAGGTTAAACGCGAAAGCGAGGGCCATCAATCTCCGCCCAGACGTTTGGCGACCGACGTGCGCTCGACTGCACAGCCGTCAATCAAACGCCCAGTGACATCATCAGGCCGCCACCCCCTCGCGAACACAACGGCTCTCGTTGGCCACCTGTGAATTCAGCTCATGAATCTGCAGCCAGAGCCAATCGAATCACTGCATTCAAGTGATTTTAAGGGTTCATTATGTTGTAATACACTCCACATACCATAACGTGAGGCATGTTATTTTATTCCATGAAGCGTATCTTTGTATGGCAGCTAGACTTCCTGAAACTCAGTACGCCAAGTTCATCAGCTCCTGAGGGAGCTGATGATATACCATATATACCTCATATAAGGTCACCACACAGAATACGGCGTTCCGAGACAGGAAGCTCATTTCACAACAGAGACAGACCAGATCCCACCCCCCCACCCCCCCCACTCTAAAGGTCGCCTAGATTTGGTTTCCATCCACTCAATGGCACAAATAGTAACAACATTATTAATACTACATTACATTACATTATTGGCATTTGGCAGACGCTCTTATCCAGAGCGACGTACAGTTGATTAGAGTAAGCAGGAGACAATCCTCCCCTGGAGCAATGCAGGGTTAAGGGCCTTGCTCAGGGGCCCAACGGCTGTGCGGATTTTATTGTGGCTACAACGGGATTAGAACCACCAACCTTGCGTGTCCCAGTTATTTACCTTAACCACTACGCTACAGTAATACTACTGGATATTTAAAGACATTTCATAATTCAGAGCAATTTACAGAGAAGGGGGGGGGGGAGAAGAACACCTTATCCACCGACAGTGTCCATCATCACCCGCCTGGGTCAGAGACAAGGCGGCCATTTTGAAGCAGAACGCTCACTCGACAATCAGCTCAGGTGGAGGAGGAGGGTGGTGTAGGAGGGCACTACGCCGTTTAGACTCCCAGAGTCTGATTTTCTGGAGACAGGCATGTGACGCTGAAGCTCATTTGTATGCCTTTGGCTATGAAACACTGGGGTGTGATTTCTGGCTCACACCAGACCCTTTTTCCATCACATTAGCTCAGTCCTGTGTGGTGTTTAATAAGAGCGAGCCGCTGTGATATAAATCGACACATTCACAGAGCTGTGATGTGATCCACAGGCATTTACACACGCAAACACACACACACACACACACACACAGCATCACACACATTAATTCAGTTTTAATCAGCACCGTTGAGGGAACTAGACAATGTAGTGCAGCCGACTGATTCAGAAATGCATCAATATGTTGGCAACCAACGCCAATGAGAGAAAGAGAGAGGGAGAGAGGAAGAGAGAAGAAAAAGGAGGACGAGAGGGAGAGAAGGGAGAGTGACGGGGGGGTGAAAGAGAGAGACAGAGACCAACAGTGAGTAAGATACAGAGAGAGAGAGAGAGAGACACAGAGAGACAGAGAGACAGAGTGACAGAGAGACAGAGAGAGACAGAGACCAACAATGAGTAAGATACAGAGAGACAGAGAGAGAGACACAGAGAGACACAGAGACAGAGTGACAGAGAGACAGAGAGAGACAGAGAGAGACAGAGACCAACAATGAGTAAGATACAGAGAGACAGAGAGAGACACACAGAGAGACAGAGAGACACAGAGAGACAGAGAGACACAGAGAGACAGAGAGACACAGAGAGAGACAGAGAGACACAGAGAGACAGAGAGACAGAGAGAGAGACACAGAGAGACAGAGAGAGAGACAGAGAGAGACAGAGACAGATGTGCTTGTATGTCATGACATGTTGTGTCATTCATTGTAGTTTATGTACATAGCAATGTCTTTTTTATACATACATAAAGCTTTGGCAACGTATATGGAAATATGTCATGCCAATAAAGCATCCTTGAATTGAATTGAGAAAACAGAGAGAAAAGGGAGAGACAGAGAGAAGAGAGAAGAAAGAGAGAAGAAAGACAGACAGAGAGAGAGAGAGACAGAGAGAGAGAGAGAGAGAGAGAGAGAGAGAGAGAGAGACAGAGGGAGAGAGAGGGAGAGGCAGCAGCCACGCCAGCACAGTACATGTGTTCTCCAGGCTTTGTCTGCAGACCCTGTTCTGCCGGGAGGGAACCCGGGGAGGGGAACGTGGTAATGTAGGCCCGGCTCTGTACTCCTCTCGCTCAGGCACACCCCGTTTGGCTGCAGAAACAGGGAGAGCCTCCCCTTCTGCAACATCTCCCAAAAAAATTTTAATAGCAAGGCATTCTGGGATCTCTCCTCAGCCGTGGATGAGCTATACTGCAGCCTCAGGGCAGACCCAAATTTAAATATTAAAAAGGGCATTGGAGCCCATTAACCGTATTTAAAACTCATCCACTGAAGTGAGACAGTACGAGAACAGTGCTGGCACGCGACTCACACTGTCTGAGGAGACTGAGAAGTCTTGTAGCTTCATTTTTTAACATCTTAGCTCATAATTTTTCTTTGTCTCCCAATCTGGACGGCCCAGCCATCACAATAGGCCGGTCCAATCACTACAACACTGTCTGACAATTTGGCGAGAGAACAGACTAGCTATTTGGGACGGAGCAGACTGCGTACTGCAAACTGCTTGCTGCTAGCCACTGCCGCTGTTCATTCTACTCTGACCAACTGAGCTGGGAATTACTGCAGCAGAGGACTGTGGGTATTTTGCAGAATTATGCAGTTACAAAAGACACCCTGCAGGTGGCGCACCTACCGGAGTCGCTCTTGTGTGATGAGGATGGGGAACTGACACTAAGAACTGATGTCTTTGGGGTTTTTCCACAGACATTTGGAGATGGCAGAAAGCAATGAAGCCTCACTTTACAGCCTATATGGGGGGGGAGCAGAGGAGGGGGGATAATGGCCGTCAATTAAGTGCTGAAGACAAATAATAGAGGAGCTCTACTAGGGATTTCCAATTCCATAATCACTGAAGCCAGCAACTGCTTGCAGTGAAATTCTCTCATTGGCAATGTTTCGCCTAACACTTTGCATCTCTACACCATGAACAGGACCCCTGCGGGCAGCCTAAAGCCTAGTTTGCTAAGCTGCTTGACTGGGACCTGGAAGGTTGGTGGTTCAAACCCCAGTGCAGCCACAACAAGACCAGCGCAGCTGTTGGGCCTTTGAGCAAGGCCCTTAAGCCCACCTTTTTTCCAGGGGGATTGTCTCCTGCTTAGTCTAATCAACTCTAAGTCGCTTTGGATAAAAGCGTCAGCTAAATAGCGTCAGCTCAAACGCATCTGCACACGCACTCGCATGCAGCTTCTTCTATTTGTTCAGAAGCTGCTTGCTTTAAAGTTCTGGCCAAACTTCAAATTGTAATGCACATTTTTTATTTTTTTTTTATCTTTGCATGCCGTCCGCGGTCGTTACCCCCACACCGACCATATTCAGAAGAAAGAAAAAGACACAGAGGCCTTGCTTCCAAACGTTCAGTTATCTTTAATTCATCTGAGATAGTGGGCACTACTCACTTCCTTTTAACACAAACAATGTCAGTAAAAATATGTGCTTGTTTTGCTGAAGTCGCACCAGATTCAGAACACTTGTGACATACACGGCCACAAATGACCGCGAGTGATGTAGGTCGGTTAAAAAACGAGGGGCAAATGATCGAACGGTGGTTAACCAAGGCCAGACTATCTGGCTTCCGCTGTCAGTCAGCGTCGTCTCCACTCCTTAACGATGGCATCCTCTACCCAACTCGCAGAAGAGAGCGCGGTCTTCCTGCTAGAATATACTGATGACATACCGCATTCTCCCATTATAATGCTTTCTAAATATTTCACACATTGAAATGGTCAACTTGCCAAATTCATATCATTTACTTTCAATGATTAATGGTGGGACGGGGAGGAATGTACCAGCCAACAAAGGTGAAGTTGCATAATGACATAATTTAACTGAACTTTATATATCGCAAGGACCTCAGAGCTCAGCGAATAACTGCCGTTACGGCTCTCCCGCACCATTTCAAAAAATAACGGTTCAGTGCGATACCAGCCACCCATACCCCCATAGTGCGTCCAACTAAGGAAGAACCATGGGATGTCGAAACATGCTACTTCAGTGAGCTACCGTGGTTTCCACACCAGTAGGAGGACAATGGGGGCTCATGGGTGTTGCCATCATGTGTCATCAATGACTCACTGATCCTGAGGACAACAGTGCTCTGCAGAGGATGACACAAGTCCTTTAATCAGCTTGCAAGAAAATGTTTTTAAATGGTAAATGGTTGGCATTTATATAGCGCCTTTATCCAAAGCGCTGTACAATTGATGCTTCTCATTCACCCATTCATACACACACTCACACACCAACGGCGATTGGCTGCCATGCAAGGCACCGACCAGCTCCTCAGAAGCATTTGGGGGTTAGGTGTCTTGCTCAGGGACACTTCGACACAGCCCGGGCGGGGGATCGAACCGGCAACCCTCCGACTGCCAGACGACTGCTCTAACTGCCTGAGCCATGTTGCCTTTCTGAAGGCGGTTCTGACGGAGTCCCTTCCTGACCTCGGAGCGCTGTCGTTACCCATAATTCCCGCGTCTCGCTCTGCCAACACCTCGGGAATCTCAGCTGCACGGGTGTTACGAGCGTTACAAGCCTCCCGCACACAAATTAACCGCTTTTCGAAATCAACTGCGCTTCAATCTCTTTGGGTTAGAGATGGAAGAGTGAGCCATTGCATCAACCAATCGTATTGCATTGATTTAGAGGCAGGAATATTTTGATTGGTTAAAACCCACAGACAACTAACGGTTGCTCTACCCCAGGGATGGGCAAGGTGGGCCGTATCTCCTTCAGGATTTCAGACCAACTTCTGCTCTTAATGGTTTAATTAGCCCAATCAGTTACGTGGCCTGCCATTTATAGCCACATTCTGTGATATAAACAGCAGCTGATGAATGTTCTTGCAGCAAAATCTTGTATATACACCAGCCCTCCAGGTCTGGAGCTGCCCATCCCTGCTCTAATCAGTTTGGGGCTGATGAAGCTTCATTTACCCCATCACTACCTCTGGGGAATATCTGAACAGAATAATGACATAGGTCTGGTCTTTGTCCACCCCCCGTACAAGCAACCCTCATAATTCAACAACGTTTACAGGGCCAAACATCCACAATGTCGTTTCAGATGTCAAATCTAGATGGAAATGTGTTGACAATGAATGTATGGAGACCTTGGCGTTTGTCATGGATATCATGGATATCAAACAGTATGGCTTCCATGCTTTTTGGTAGATACAGTGCAACGGGGCAAAAGACACACTGGTGACGTAGGGTAGGGGGAGAGAGTCGTTTTGAACGCAAGCAGGTACTACAACACACGGGCAATTAAATTACGTTTCAGTGGCAGGTCATACCGTAGCCTTGTTGTGAAATCCTCCCCCCCCCCCCACTAAACTGGGCATTTAAAAACAAGCTCATAATTCACCAAGTGCCCGCTCTGTTACAGCCCTGAATCCTGCCTTCAAAAAGCTGTGTGCACCCTTGACTCTTCCGGCATTTAGACAAAGATATGATTCTGAGAATGACATTATACATTTCCCTTCTAAACTCCACGACTGTCGCGCTACATGTTGCAAGCCTTCCCATTTCCTGTCCTTGGTCTGTACTCCAGAGAGAGAGAGAGAAAAAGAGAAGGAGAGTGAGAGAGAGAGAGGGAGAGGGAGAGGGAAAGAGAGAGAGGGAGAGAGAGAGGGAGATTTTTTTTAATCAAACCCAGTCCCCACATTTTCTTAACTGCATGACCTCACTCTTTCTCTTCCTCTTTCTCTCCTCTCGCCGTCTCCCTCTTTCTTTTTCCATCTCCTTCTCCTTCCGTCACAAACTCCAAGGAGATGGGAGATCATCTTTGATCAATCGCTGGAAGGTTCCCTCTCCCCCTAGCCTTGTATAGTTATAATGGTTACCAGCTGCCTAATTCAGCGTGCAGAGGGAGTTGGGGGGGAGGGGGTGGTCGAAAGCGTTGCTTTGAACTTCCTTTTCATTTCATTTCACGAGCCATAACTCTGTTCTCTTCAGCCTCAGAGCCCATGACCAGCATCTGAGAAACTTCCCCATTTCTCAAACTCTGAACCAGCTGAACACGCAGTCAAAAATCCTCACAGTTACTACTGCCCTTAGCCTTCGCTCAAACGGCGAATAATCAAAGCCACGAAGCACCTGACAGGTTGGATCGCAGATCTGACATTAATCTATTTAACAGCAATACAACCCTTTTATTCTGTGTCAACGCTGCAGCGAGATTTCCTTTTCTAGAGCTGATGACATTCTCATTTGTGTGACACAGTTTTACCGCTGGAAAGAACACAAACGGCGGTAATATGAAATGACACAATACATTAGATGTGTGCATATGAGGCTTTCGATGTCAATTTAAAGGGGGACCACAAGTCAGTCCATCCACCTCCTTCTCAGACAAGAAAGAGCATATCACATGCAGATGTGTGTGTGTGTGTGTGTGTGTGTGTGTGTGTGCATGCGTGCGTGTATGAATACATGTATGGTGCCTGGTTAACTACTCAACTGTGAGCTTAGTTTGGGGGGGGGGGAGAACAGTGAGGGATCCTCCATCTGTTATAACAGTAGGAAGGGTCAGAGCACCATAAAAACAAAAAAACTTGAGATTGGCCAAACAGTCTTTTCTGACTGGTCAGATAGTGAGCGAAGGAGAATATTCTCCATGAAAGCTTTTGAAGAAATACTTCACTACTTATCTGGCTCCCTGCGGAGATCGCTTGAGCGACACTAATTTTTTATTTATGTATTTATTTATGCATTATTCATCAGTGTGGAGTGGGGACTCCTGGTCTCTTTCCGTGTGTTTTTTCTCTGAGTGCCAGTGCGTTTTCCCCTTCAGAACACACTTTCCTGAGTTTAGCATGGGCTTAACTTCACACCGATACATCTGGCGGCGGAGAAAATATTAAAATTGTAAATAAGATAAAATGAATTTAAATCCTCCATGATTTGTTTCAGTATTAACCGAGCTGAGGGGAAAGAGAAGAAGCCCAGACTCTTTGGGAGAACAGCTCAGACACAAAAACCCTGACTGTCTGGAGCAGTCAGACAGCCAGCCATCAAAACCAAAAACACGAAATGACAATCTACTACACAGGAACCACCTGTTGCTTGTGATTTCATTAACCCCTTAAATTAAGGTGATATGCTAACTAAGTATTTAATTCATGCTTTGAGACTGGGTGGTCAAGGACAGGCTGACACAGGCCCAGGTGGAGCCCAGGACGAGCGAAATTGGACTGTACTCTACCTGCCCCGCCGTGTCATACAGTCCCAGCAGGTACTGCTTCCCTCCAACTGTGACACTCACTGCAGAGAGAGAGAGAGAGACAACGCTTACTTACTACAGAGAGAGAGAGAGAGAGAGAGAGAGAGAGAGAGAGAGAGAGAGAGAGAGAGAGACAACGCTTACTTACTACAGAGAGAGAGAGAGAGAGAGAGAGAGAGAGAGAGAGAGAGAGAGAGAGAGAACGCTTACTTACTACAGAGAGAGAGAGAGAGAGAGAGAGAGAGAGAGAGAGAGAGAGAGAACGCTTACTTACTACAGAGAGAGACAGAGAGAGAGAGAGAGAGAGAGAGAGAGAGAGAGAGACAACGCTTACTTACTACAGAGAGAGACAGAGAGAGAGAGAGAGAGAGAGAGAGAGAGCGAGAGAACGCTTACTTACTACAGAGAGAGACAGAGAGAGAGAGAGAGAGAGAGAGAGAGAGAGAGAGACAACGCTTACTACAGAGAGAGAGAGAGAGAGACAATGCTTACTTACTAGAGAGAGAGAGGGGGGGTAGAGGGGAGGGAGAGAGAGAGAGGTAGAGAGAGCGAGACAGAGAGAGAGAGAGACAGAGACACAGAAACACAGACTGAGAGAGACACAGAGACAGAGAGAGAGACAGAGAGACAGACACACAGAGAGAGAGAGAGAGAGAGAGAGAGAGAGAGAGAGAGAGAACGCTTACTTACTAGAGAGAGAGGGGGGGTAGAGGGGAGGGAGAGAGAGAGAGAAACAGAGAGAGAGACAGACACAGAAACACAGACAGAGAGACACAGCGACAGAGAGACAGAGACAGAGACAGAGAGAGAGAGAGAGAGAAAGATGGGAGAGAGAGAGGGAGAGAGAGAGAGAGAGACAGAGAGAGAGAGAGAGAGAGAGAGAGAGAGAGAGAGAGAGAGAAGCATGCAAGTGGTTTTAATTAGAAAAACAGATTCCAACAAGGAGGGAAAGGACACATTGAAAATGAATAAAGAAAAAGTTTCCTTTCAACGCATATACATTCAAACAATGTCAATTACTTTCTTAGTAATTACATTAACTGTGAATTATCACATAATAGCTAGACAATTATAAAGCATTACTTTTAAATAGGATATGGTTACAGCTTTACCATCGTGAATATGCACAATGTTAGTTCTTGTAGACGATGATGTACACAGGTTACAGATCAACCTCTATGGGTCAATTTTGATACTGATTAACATATGTTTATTATTATTATTTGTTGTTGTTGTAATAGTACTAGTAACCATAGTAGAAGTGGTAGTACTAGGCATAACACAGTTGCATAATAATTTGAAGTTCTTTGTGCAACAATACCTATAATCGGTATACATTCTTGTCATATAAAAGTCAATTAGTCTACCCATAGGCATGTTGTTTTCTATTACTGCTATAAATATACATTTCAGCTCTACCATAAAAGCATATCCCATGCCCACATCGCTCTATCAAGTTGAAATCATTCAGTACCTATGTTTTTTTTTTTTTTACATAAAAATTGGTTCATTTTGCGAATTCTCCAACTTGAAATATCGCAGAGCCGTGCGTCAAAACTGCCTTACCTGCGTAATGATCAAACACTGTAGGGACGTACTCCTCGGGGAAAGCGTCGTTGGCATAGCTCATTAACAGACAAGTTTTGCCTACAGCACCGTCGCCAACGACCACGCATTTCAGCATAATTGTGCCAGTTCCATTTGCCATGATTCGCACAAAATCAACATCTTCAGCCGCCCAGTTTTCCTCAGCAAAGCGGCGATCCCCAACGGGCGAGCATCACCAGCGCCCCTATCCGTCTGCGCTCCGCAGCAAAACAACTGAAAATGGCATTTCTCCTCCCTGGTTGCCAAATTTGGCAATGAAGGGTTTTCCTCCCACCCCCCCACCCCCCCGCTCAAACCAGCACACACACTCTGCACATGCCGCTGTTCTTCTGTGTGACCTAAACTAAAACTCTCCACGACCGCAGCATCGCCTGTCCCCCGCCAAGCCCAGTTTATCTGTCGTCGCCGTACACGCACGACACGCTACTTGTGCGTGTCCCTGCCTCGTTGTACTTCTTCCACTTTCGCCCCAGTCTCACTTCACTGTCACTGATGCCAACTCGAGCTGGCTTGCGACAGAGGTGGGGATAAGACTCCAAGTCAAGGGACTCTCTCAAAAGTGCTACGGTTTTATTACGTCGGTATAGCAAAATGGAAAACGTGTGTAGTGAATAAGCTTGAAGTTGGCTTTAAGACCGGAATAAAATTGGGAGAGCTGCACAACGTTGGTTAAAAGTTTTACACATACCCTACATTCAACTACCTCTTCATTTAGGCCCAGCTTCATTCTCAGAACCAAAATGAACAATCTCAGCAATTTGTAAAACTGAAGCATTGCTGTGGCAACCGCGTATCTGTGGCGTCCGTGTCCAAATACCATTTCGGACCTCTATGTTAGTGACCACATATGAGCCATCTCCTGAAGTTCCTCTCCCAGCTTGCCAATAGGTGACACTCACTCAGAAAACGTAGCTAGGTTGAGGCAGAGAAATAACTACCAGAGAAAAAAGAAAAAAAACACTTACACATCAGGGCCACTTAAACATACCAATCATTCAATACAGCTGGATTGATATTGACTGAAGACATTCTCATTTAGTACCTTGAGTAAAGTAAAACAGTAGACGCCCAACTGGGAACCACAAGAGCACCCTTCACCATTGCGCAAGTGTCACCCTGAGCACGAGGAGATAAGGTAATGTGTCTATAACATCAGCGTATACAACACAATGCTCAGTTCTGCTCAAACAAAGCAACTATGGATTTTATTAAATGAAGTAACCTCCAAAACTGACACGATCGGTAGATCACCGTGAATGTTGTAATACTTTAAGTCTATTGTGGGAAAAGGTGTCGCGGTTGTTTAACTGAATTCTGCCGAAGAGTCTGAAAAAGATTATTGATCGTAACTCAATCAGAAGGTGCCGGACTGTCTCAAATGACCCCATCCTCAGGAGGGGGCATAGAGTTTCAATACATTTTACACGTTCTTCAACATAGGGCCTAACTGATAAATACTCATATATTTATCACCATGGGAACATCAGACAAATAATGTAATGCTACCAGTAATTATCTGTAGTTTGCTTTGATAGAAAAATAAAAAATAAAAAAAACAATCCCATCAGTAAATATTGCTTATCTTCAGGGCGGTCAACCACAGTCCGTATACAGCAGCTACATGACCAGAAAAGTGTGCGGTTGCCAAGAACTTTGCTGACGGTCCCTAGCTGGCTGACAGCAGTCCAATCAGCTGGGAACAAGCAGAGCTCCCCCGTGCGAGTGGAATCGAGTCGGGATGCGCCGTGCTTCTTTAACGGTATCGCGTTTGACAGATGCTGCAGCAGTCACGTGACTAAACAATTACCTCATACTTTTCTCCCCATGCATTGTGTCGATACTGTCAGTCTGCAACGGGTGGCGTTACGGTTAGGCTACGGCACAGCATTGCAAAACGTCTCATTGCACGTAACGGGTGTATATGGGCTACCTAGGTGCGATTACTCTGTGGTTCTTTGTTTATGAAGCAGGCAATCAAAGCCTTTCAGAATGATGTAACCAGTTTTGAAGAGCGGTGTTAGGCTAATATCAGAGATTTGCATTATGTGCGAGTATCATGTTCGGCTTATTTTTCGACATATGACATTTAATATCAACTGTCTATTTTTGAAGCCCACCGACTTGGTTTCATTTAAAGGGAAAGTGTCTTGTAAGCGCCGGTTGTTTTCCTTTACTTGCATTTTGCAGGGTGTGTTTCTTGGGAGGTAATTTGATTTAGTATCGTGACACGATCCATATGAATTGAACATTGATATAAAATGAGCATGGCCTAAAATGTAAATGCCTGATTTATAAACATTAACAGTAAAATGAATAGCTTAATTCACCCAAGCAACTATGATTGAATTGCGGTTGTGATGCAACAGTCGAGCATTCGTTAAAAAGACAGACCAACCAAAGCATGAAAAAAAAGAAAACAGAACAAAAGACTCTTCACAGAAACAGGAATAAAGGAACAGATCAGACCGAGTCTGAACCTCAACGAATCCAGCCAATGAGGCAAAATAACAACTCCCCAGTGGGACGAAATCTCGGGAGGAACCCGCATATTGCGCACCCTACACTCACTTAATTTTGAAATTATTTTTATCGTAACAATGCCAGAGAAATGTCAATGCTTCTTCGGCGAGACTTAAAATAGAACTGTTGTACCAAACACAAAACGTGGCACGTCGATGTTTTTTTCCAGAAAGAATGAACACACCCACCCTGGCCTTTAAATTAAACTTCAATGTTCCTCCGAAGCATCCTATATTACCGGGATTCTTAACTTCCCACATTGTACATAGGCCCACTGTAGCCTGCATTAGATTTGTTTCGTTTAGATTAGACTTTATTGTCCACCTTCGCGGAAATGGGTGTTTGGTCTCACCCGGAGGACACGCAATCAAGACATAACACATAATTCAGGTCAATACACCTGTAGAATACAACACTGTACAATCATTCACAATCACTGAACAATCATTGGCCTTCATGATTTTGGATTTATTCTACAAAGAAACGGCAGGAAAGCGTGCAATTCATATCAACAGAATATGGGCAGGATCCGATAATTAAAAGGACTGCAATGCTACCAGTTATTTATTACTATTATTATTTATGTTATTCATAACAATGAATAATCAAGTTATTATTACTGCTGCATACACGATATGAAGTAGATTTGAAAAAAATGTTGCTTAATGAGAGGTGAGGACCTCAGGGGTTGTCAAGACCAATCTGCCCAGTGGTTGGGTCAACAGAGATTTCGTGCTGAATATTTGGGCTGGCAGTTTGAGACTGTTGTAGCAGTACGTTGCCTTTATCCATGATCTACCATCCTGCCAGTTTGAAAAAAAACAAAAACAAATTGAAGTGTGGCGTTTGGTATTGCTAATATGCCCCTGGATATCAACACATAGGCCTACCGTAAGTATACTGTATGTGTTGACATCCAAGGGCATTTTAGCTACACTATTATGTTACTCTTCATCACTCTCCATCATATTCATGGCCATGAAGGTCATACACTACCACAGATGTTCTTGAACATCTTCAACAGAAACATTTGAAAAAGAAATTTCGAGGCAAGACAACTGGTTAGACTGTTGTCCTCATCCGCCGGTTGGCTCAGAACACGGGACAGCCTCTGCTAAATATACGGCCTGTAATTTAGCCAAACCGGTCTCAGTGTCTAATTTAAGGGCTCGTCTTTGAGCTTTGTGATTTCCTGCACTATTTTCACTGCCTAAAGTCTATCCCCCCCGACAAACTGCGAGAGACTGATTGATGCGATTCAGGTTTTGGGTTAGAGAGCGAGCACTGAGCATTGAGCATGTGTTTCCAATATTTCCCCAGGGCTGGAGTCGGCCGAGGTTTACTCTTGGGCTCCCCCTAGTGGAGACAGCCATTCTACGCAGGGCGATGCAAGCGATGCCTTTCCCGATCTCGGCACCCGTTTTGTGCGGAGAGGCGGCGGATGTTGCCTTTTTGCCTTCAAGCGCGGAGTCACCCGGGGCCGGCACCGTGCCTCATCCGCTGGCTAATTCTGACGCGAGTAGCGTTTTCTGTAGCACTGCTGCGGGGAGGAGCCCGTCAGTTCTGCTTAAGCCTCAGATGTTGGGATTACCATAAAGGAAGTCATGTAAATGAGTACGGAGAAAATGCTGAGCCAGCCCTGACAAGGGAGTCTGGGAGCACAGGGGTGGGGGGGGGGGGGGTGGAGGCTGGGTGATGTGAAGGCGCTATATGACCAGGCTGGATTCACTCCTAGCAACACCTTGCTCTGTGAACATTATTATTACCCCTTATCTAGACAGGAAACTCCGACTGCACATGACATCTTCTTTCAAGAGGGACCTGACATATATACACTTAGTAAGCAAAACAAAATCACAAGACAAATTAAAAGGAAATGAAAAAAAAAAGCCTAGACAAATCATTATTAGCACGCTGAGAAGCTGGAGATTCAGAAACATTGTCACCCTCTTTGCATGCTGTACCCTAACAACTCCTGCACAGCTGAAATAATGTTTAGACACTTCATCATACTTTGTTGCATCCTTGTCCCAGAGCTAAAAAAAACAAAAACATTTGAATACTGAATGAAAGCTGTGTGTCAGCTGGTTACTTCCTTCACACTGTTGATGTTCCATTGTTTGCTCTCTCAATCCATTCCTGACCTTTTTCCATCAGTGGCTTAATTGACTTCCCAGGCAATAGATTTTCTTTTGAGATGCTCTCATTGAAGATGCATGTGCTCAAAATGTTGAATTGATTCAGATTCACCGATTAGCCTCGGCGCTTCAAGGGGAAGCTCCGGACAACTGTTTCTAATAACTGGGATGTTGCAAAAATTAAGAGCACTTTCATATAATCATTGCACACAGCTGGAATCTGGTCAATATAATCACACTGTGCTAAAGTGCTGAAGACAAGAATTGGGTTGCATCAGATTTGGATCATTCATGTAAATAAAAGGAAGCAAAGATAATGTCTTCATACATATTGTGTATATAACGTACACAGATAACATATGTGCGTACATCCGGGAATGTGTGCGTGTATGAATGCATTCAATGCTGTAGAAAAAGTCTTTGCCCTATTCCAGATTTCTTCTATTATTGCATATTTGTCACACTGAATGGTTTCAAACCTTTAGATACAATGTGATAGACAAAGGGAAACCAAGTAAACACAAAACACATTTTTAAAATGATAATTTCATCCATTTCATAAAAAGAATGATCAAACATCCACATCACCCATGTGAAAAAGTAATTTATATGGGTCTTTGATAACTATTGTCATGAAATGAATTTAATAATTAACATAATGTTTTTGTTTACTCAGATTCCCATGGTCTCAAACCATTCAGTGTGACAAATATGCAATAATAAAAGGAAATCAGGAAGTGGGGCAAATACTTTCAAAGCACTGTATATATGGGGGACTGTTGCAAAATAGTGTTCAACAGTCTATGCGTATGCCTGTGTGTGTAACGGAGTTGAATTGAGTGCATCAGCATATTAGCCACATTAATCATTCTCACGGTGCCTGATAGTTTTACGGGAACTTAATTAAATATGTTGTGGAATGTATTGCAGCGTTGATTGGTCAAATAAGTCTAGGTTATGGTGATTTACAATGGCGTCTAAGGCTGTAGTAGCAACAGCAAAGCAGGGAAACTTTGCGGTTTGAAGACCAGGAAGTCAAGTTTACCGGCACCACCATCTTGTACAGTTTGGAGCCAGAGACTGCGCAGGAGGGAAGCCGATGTGGCTGAGCAATGTGAGAGAGAGTGACGTCATCTGTCCCTGACTCGTACACAAAGTATTGCTGCATTGTCCCAATAATATAACCTAGAAAAGAAAATCAGCACGTGGAGAGGCATTAGATGAACCTGCTGACCTGGGATTCATGGGATTCATTGAGGCCAGCTGGTCAATAGAATCAGCATTCTGTTACATCACATTAATGGCATTTGGCAGACGCTCTTATCCAGAGCGACGTATAGTTGATTAGACTAAGCAGGAGACAATCCTCCCCTGGAGCAATGCAGGGTTAAGGGCCTTGCTCAAGGGCCCGACGGCTGTGCGGATCTTATTGTGGCTACACTGGGATTTGGACCACCAACCTTGCGTGTCCCAGTCATTCACCTTAACCACTACGCTGCAGGCCACCCTGTTACAGTGACATCACCACTCACCTTAGTCATCGAGTTTCACAACCTCTCTCATCCTATCCAAACAATCCCCTGTGCATACGCAACCACATACACGCACAGCCATTTCATCCCACACTCATCCAAGAGTCACTCTCCTTCCCCTAATGTTCTTATGTGTCTCTCTCACTCCGGTTCTCACATACGTGTTCTTCTTACCTTGGAAGATCTGGAACTGTTGAGCGTATTCTTCTGGCGCTGAGCTGCTGGGGTGTGGGACAGAGACAGAGCCTTACTGCTCTGCAGAGGAAACGACAATCTGAGATTGGCTTTGACACATTAAAATGAATAACCTCTCCCTTTTCAGCTGCCTGTTTATTAAACAAAATGCAGAACAGGCCACCTCCTCCACCCTGCCAGCAGCTGAAGGGCGGCTGATGGACTACAGGAGTGTACATAAATTGTATTATTATTATTTTATTTTTTTTTATCTGGCATTTTCAACACAACTCGGAATGCACTGTGCCGCTTTACTGGAGTCTGAACCGAGAGCCCTTTCCACAGCGTGGATGTGTTCCATATGTGCATTAGAGCCAGTCCGTCCATCTACAACTGTGCGAGGGCCAGGTCAGTACAGCCCAACATGGGCTCACACACTGCAATGGGCTGGGGTGACCAGTGACCCATCATGGGAAAGGGCTTTCCTCCACCTCCTTGCAGCATTTATAAATACTTGCATGTAGTGTTCGGGGCCCCTTTACTTTATATTGCTTCATGTCGTTTTTTCGATAGCTACAATACGCAGTATTCAGAAAATCAGAAAGTGAAATTTGCAACAACAGTTCAATAGTAACTAATTAACATCTGTAGTCCCCCGGTACTGTAGGAAACACACAACAGAGCAGACTTAGATTAAATACAATATCGCTAAAAATAATATTAACCTTAGGCTATGGATGAGGTGAAGTTTCAATTTCAGATTGCAAGCTGACAGAGAACCTCAGTCTGCTCTTCTGAAAAACCCATGCAAATATTGTGCGCCATTTGCACACCAAATGTCACTAGTATGCCCTTCAGATCCCTCCAATTTGCACTGGCCCATACACACCTCAAGAAAACTGAAAACACTGACATGCCTGTACATCCAATCTTGATTTGTTTTGGAAATAATTTAATTTCCACCATTCCCTTCTATTAATTAAATTAAATTAATGAAATTACCTTGCCCTGTCTTTTAGACAAATAATACTGTAATTGCTCCGTAGAGTACACTGTAGGTGTCCAGACTGTCTTTTTTTCATTTATTTTTTTATTCATATAAATTGATTGACACTACCAGGACTCAATACGGACATTCTGTGGGCGTACGCAAGGGGCTACCAGCCCCTAAGGCGAGTGGCAGGTGTGCTAGCAGGGGCTCTCTGGCCCTAATTACGAGAATCTCCCGTAATTAGACACACGTGTCGCAGTTGCCTAACCACATTCCATCAACTGTGTTAATTAAGCTTGTAAGTGCCAGATTAACCTGCCATAGTATTAACAAGGTCATTGTTGAGAGTAAACCTTTAAAGACATTTCTTTGGCAAGAAACAGTTTACTGTTAGTGTTGCAGCCGGCGGTTGAGTCTTAAGCGACAAATTCCAAGACCACGGATTCCTGAAAATTATAATCAGACCATGTAAATAACAGATCGCGTAAATAAAATAGGCTATTTCACATTTGCTCCAGAGCAGTGGTTTCAAACTCGTTGGCACGGAGGGCTCTGTGTAAGCAGGTTTTCAATCCAACCAATGACTGCGGCCATAATTGATTATAATTGCTCAAACATCCATATGCATTTGCCTGCATTAAAGCATAGAATACAATATCCTCAAACACACATGCCGATATACTGTAGAAATGTCTAAATGTTATCTTGTCAATGGCTTGGAACCTGGATACATTGGTATAAAATGTGACCAATGTGACGTTCATCCGAAAATATTGTTTGTGCAGTGAACACTTAACCAAGATGCTCCTGGAGTAGCCTAGTTTAGAACCTTTTTGGCTTAATGATTCGGATATGTGAATTGGAACATGATTCGGTCCGTTGAGACCACAGGTTTTTTTTGTTACTGCAAACAAACAACCTGCCTGAATGAATGACTAAATTAATAAATGAGCAGTCTTCCATACACCGCGTGAACGCACAAGCGCGTACACATGGATACAGTGTAATATGTATAGAGGCTCTCAGTCTCTGGTTAAGGATCGTAAACTTGGTTTCAAGGGTGCAAAATTAGCACTAGAGTGCCATCTTTTGACCACGGTGGGATATTGCATGCCACTGATTTATTCGCCAATAGTGGTCAGTGGAATTGAGTGGTGTTTAAATTATCTTCACAATTATTCTTTTGTGGGTCGTATTTAACCACCTGTTTTTAGAAGAAACTAAGAACAGTAAAACTAATTTTGCCTTTCATTAAGCGGACTGAAGTACAGATTCCAGAAACAACACTTTCACCCCAATGCAATAGTTCCCAAACTCGGTCCTGCTCTCCCCCCTCTTAAGTTTACCCTCTTAAGATACACTGTCAAAAAACGCATGCAAAATAAGAGTGCCTTGGTCCTTAGCTTTATATTCTTATCACCCTTGTTCCAAACGAGACGTTGTTGGATTTTATCTCATACCCAAGATGCGCTTCTCTCACTGTTTTTCTCCACTTAACAGGTTGACCTGGCTACTTGAAATCTTGTTTGTCACAGTTATGTTCCCATCAAGGTGAAAACATTACTAGTGATTCCTCAAGCTAAATGAATGCTCATGCTCACACGGGAGTCACGCAGCGGCCATACTGGAACAGACACAAAGCTGGGTGACTGCACTGATTGGGTAAAGTAAAGTGAAAGCCTGTAGCAACGATGCCATTCGGCCACTTGGTGGCGCCAGCTGGTTACTGAATCAAACGCCTCTGCGGTGCGGTATATCACTAGATCTATCTGCAGGTTTTCAACAGAGCCGTGAGTGGTGTTTTAACAGCTGCTGTGTAACGATAGAAGTTTCAGCGAAATTTCTCACACTCTGTGTGCTTTGGATATCATCGCAACTGTAATGCTAATTATATTTTTTCCCCCCTTGTATTGAAAGACAGTTGGGAAAGCCAGCGCTGTGGAAAATGAATTTCCATAAACTATAGTAGGATGGGTAACTATAGTAGGATTCAATACCCGTCATCTTGGAGCAAAAACATTTCGTAGCAAAGGGAGACAAACAAACTATTATAATGTGTTTGCAACAACTAGACAGTGCGGCCATTAGGTGATCTATTTAAACTTCTCTTCGCAAATGTTTGATAAAATACCTTTATATCTTTACTCACTGAGTGAAGATGGTCGAAAGTATATTTTGGTTGTATGATTTATTGTGATTTTAGAAAAGGATTAGAGGAGTGAAAAGTCATAAGCACATTTTCACAGAGAAATGAAAGTTTTCTGAATTGTACATTGTCAGCATCTGACACCTGAGACTGACTGTGTGTGTGTGTGTGTGTGTGTGTGTGTGTGTCTAAGCTCTTGAGTCAAAGCATGTGTACACACGTGTGTGAGTGTGAGAATGTATTTTAGGTGTTATCAGGCTCTCTCGGTCTTAGCACCATATTACCTAATAATCTCTCTCCTTTCTGTGGAAATAATTAACATTACTCATACCAGCCCAAGTTACATCTGCATTTGCACATCACACTTATCCAGAGCAACGTACAGTTGATTAGACTAAGCAGGAGACAATCCCCCCCGAAGCAATACAGGGTTAAGGGCCTTGCTCAAGGGCCCAATGGCTGTATTGTGCTACACCAGGGATTGAACCGCTGACCTTGCAGGTCCCAATCATTTACCTTAACCACTACACTACAGGGCGCCCTAGTTACCTCCCATATGTGCCTGCCCTGGTTTCCAAGCAACACACGCTGTATCAGCCTGTGAAGGGTTTAAGGTAGAGGAAGACTGATCATCATCTGCTGTACTCCGGCTGTAAACTTGGGTACATGTTTAACCCGTGGGTCCATCTGACCTTATGTGACCTTATGTCCTCTTAGCCAGGGGACTGCCGTCCTGGTCCCAGAGAGGATTTTAGTTTTCACTTTAAAATCAGCACCCAGGTCAGGCCCAAGTAACCAGGTGAGGTGAGTTAACGGTTTCATGAACTGCTCTAACCGATGATATAAGGGCAGAGTAACAGAAACCACCAGAGATGGGATATTCAGCAGGCACTAGCCGCCAAATGCAGCCCATCATAGTTGTTCTCTTGGAAAAGTATTTATTTGTTTTATCAACTGAATTTGAGTCAACTTCCCTATTGAGCAACAATAATTAAACCATGATTATGTTTATTTTAAGAAGCAGTCTACTTTGATTATATAGACTGTATTGTATATATTATACATTGTACAATACACATACAATACACTTTATTCACGTTTAGTTTTTTGAGTAGTGAGTGGAAACTCATTGTCAGATAATCCACCATTTAAAAAATATCTCTGTCCCCCAATAAAAAGTAGTTGAAGCACCCTTCCCTAGAGCCTCTCTCACCACCACTGTACTGCACACTGGCTTACGCAGGCACAACCAGGAGTGCCAAAATGACAACGGCACTGATCTTCCTTCCTAGTCCGGGTGGTTTTTCAGGACTAGGAAGGAAGCAACCGTTTCAGGACTAGGAAGGAAGCAACCGTTTCAGACCCTGGGACCTGGGGGAGATGGCAAGCAACAACTAAAAGCAGAAGTGGGACTATGCGACATTAGCTCAGGAGGTAAGTGCGGTCGTCTGGCAGTTGGAAGGTTGCCGGTTCAATCCCCTGCCCAGGGTGCGTCAAAGTGTCCCGACAAGTTGATTGGTACCAGCCTATCGTTGTCGGCGTGTGAGTGTGTGTGAATGGCATGAATTAATTGTAAAGCACGTTGGATAAAAGTGTGATATTAATGCAGTCCGTTTACCATTGAGGGGCCAAGGCTTTTGCGGCAGCTCTGTAGCACAGAGGTCAGAAGTCAGAGGTCAGGGGTCATATGAGGAAAAATCACAGCACAGTGTAAACTACCCAGGCCCTGCGGAGGCCCAAATCAGACAGAACATGGCCGCCAGGTCCCGGGGACGGTTTAGTGTAGCCACAGATCAACAGTCTGGCACTTCTCTTCAGTCCTGTCTGCTACTCCTCAGCTTGGTGGAAACCTTCGCGTTACTTTTGGAGCAAGAGGCCCAAAGGGGGTTGTGTGCGTTTGCTAATATCAGCAGTGGAAGTGGTTTATCTCTCGTTCTGTTTGCTCTTTCACACACACACACACACACACACACACACACGCAGACGCACCGGGACCAAGACAAAGAAGTGCGCACAGTTGTGAGTGTGAGAGGTAAAGAGTTGAAATGGTTCCCACGAGAAAGCTCCCTGCGTGTGGTAGAAGCCCGGAAGCTGCGGTCGGCGCGGTTTCAGTCTGCTCGCGCTGCACTCGGCCCTGCGATACGCTCCGGGTCACCTGACGCTTCAGCCCGGCGGTCACGTGACCCCCCCCCCGCAACCCAAACAGGAAGCAGAGACACCCGTGTTCGGTGTGGGCGGCCGCTGAGGGATCAGTGAAGTTTGGCGGTCCAGATTCGAACCCGACCGTGACCAACACCCGGAGCCGGTATCAGCTGGATTCCTGCCAGTAACCTCCCCCCCCCCCCCCCCACACACATAAATCAGACGAGTGGTGTCATGTTGGGCCGTTTGTTCTGATAGGTTCTCTCACCAAAAACCGATGGCTCATCAAGAATACCACAACCCAAGTTTCAGTTCCCTGCCTTTTGGCGTGCAGTGTCAGTGACACTCTCTCACACACACACACACACACACACACACACAGACACACTTTTATTAGCCATACGCCGTGGTGTTTGATACTTTTCAATTTGTGAACATCGAGATATTTTTATATCGGTATTAAGAGCAGAAGTAACTGCAAAATAGAAATGTAATAAATTGCTTGCCATCGGCCATCTAAAATTCATAGCATGAAAGATTAATAAAAGATGACACGTATATGTATATATTTCAGTTGGACGCCTTCCAGACAGTTTTGAGGTGGCTTACACAACAGCGGTTATCTCTGACAGGCTTTCCGACTGCAACACAGGGCTGTAAGTCAGCATCACAGCACTGGCCCCCGGACGACCCCCCGTCCCCACCTCACCACTGGCAACACATACAGCACAATGTCTTATTTTTAACCTTTGGGGTTTCAATGGAAAAATCTTCGTTTGTATTTCCATACGGGCAGGAAACCGCAGACGGTTTGAGACGCGTCTCGCAGTGTCTCGTACACTGCCTCCGAGAGCCAACCTGTTCTCCCTTCAAGACTGCGCTTAACTGGGCCACCGGTTACACAACGACACACAAGGGCCCTAGATCCTCCCCTCTGATCTCTCTGTGACAAACGATGAAGAGTTTGAATCCACGGCACCACTATTTATGTCGGTTTTAGGTCGGTGGAATTCAATCACACGTTAGTGATTTTCAGCCTCGTCCTGACCTACAGGCCCTGAGCTAACCCGGGGAATCTGGTCAGACGGCAGCACTTACGTAGTTTATCTGTGCGCCCTGCTCCCTCTTGGAACAATTAAGGGATGGGTGATCATGACTATCGCTTGCTGTAATCCAGCAAAATTATGAAAAAAAAAAAAAAGTATTGCTTCATGGGAACTTCCTCTCCTACCCAGTTTGGATGGTCTTTGTTTTTCACACTATCCTTTACGAATTCTTGACCACGTCTGCATGCTTTTATGCATTTAGCTGCTGCCGCATGATTGGATGATTAAATGGTAAATGGTTGGCATTTGTATAGCGTCTTTATCCAAAGCGCTGTACAATTGATGCTTCTCCATTCACCCATTCATACACACACTCACACACCGACGGCGATTGGCTGCCATGCAAGGCCCCGACCAGCTCGTCAGGAGCATTTGGGGGTTAGGTGTCTTGCTCAGGGACACTTCGACACAGCCCGGGCGGGAGATCGAACCGGCAACCCTCCGACTGCCAGACGACTGCTCTTACTGCCTGAGCCATGTCGCCTATATCGTAATTGTATACAAGCTATGCAGACACCATTAGTAAAAGAAAACGCATCAACAAGGTCTACTACTGAATCACATTACAGCTCCGGTGCTAGTATAATGCAATGTATTTATA
Organism: Conger conger; assembly: GCF_963514075.1. Lineage (NCBI taxonomy): Eukaryota > Metazoa > Chordata > Actinopteri > Anguilliformes > Congridae > Conger > Conger conger. The sequence goes on along the minus strand of NC_083777.1, from coordinate 26,464,646 downwards.
GCAATTACACGGTTAGTATTACTTACAAAATAAGGGAATGATCACCGTCTCCCTCATCCGAGTCACTTAGGCAAGATGAACGCCCCTCGATAAAACTACCGTCAGTCCTACCAAGCTCGTCCAGAGCTTGCAGCACAGAGACAAGATTAGTCATAACTTAACAGAAACGTCCTGACTTCATCTAAGAGTAAAATAAAACTGTTGACCGCGCAGCGTTCTGGCCGCTACACCATCAGCTGTTTACCGGAGATACTAAAATGAAGAGACACATGAACAGGAGAGATGCCGAATGTCGTAGTCTTCTGTCATTAAAAATATTTCCGTGCCAAAGGTGGAACATCATGTCAAAACATAGACTGTATATGAAATACTGTCAAAACCGTTGTTATAGCTGGATAAATATTAACTGTAAAGCCTTGTGATTCACAGTACATATATATATTGATTAACCTGTGAATAAACTTTTGTAAAAGAAGCATTGGCCATATTATTGTATGTGCAGGTAGGCCTATTCATGAAGTGCTTGAATCAGCTTGAATACGTTTAATACAGCTATTAAGGGTATTGCACAAAGGCATTAATGATGCCTACAGATCTTGGTAAGGTTCAAAAAGCTAGCTGGTCATTTCATACATTTGCACAAGAATTTTCTTTAATGGATCGGATTGGGCATTGTTGAACAACCGAGCTCAATAAATACCACCAAAAAAAAGAAAATGGCAAATGGCAAATGGCAATGCTGTGAAACTTCTCAAACATTGTTAAACAGGGTATAATGCTGTTTCTGCTGATAATTACAAAAAAGAACAGCTTTGCCTTTGAAGTATGTCTACCATACAAAAATTCACAGGGAGTTACTCCCCTGGCAGCAGTCCACAGCTTTCGTGAGAAAATATGATATTTGTTTCATGGAAATAAACAAACTGTCCCGGCATGAGTACAGAGGCTAGCAGAGGGTGTGGTTTCACTGCAGTGATCAGCGTGGAAACATTTTAGACAAACTTCCCCCAGAACTGGTGTCACTGTTAATGCGCTCCCCCCTGATTCAAGTCAACCAACAAAACCTGGCACAATCCAGAGGAGGAGGAAAAGGAAGCTAGGAGATGGGATCTTTCTTTAGAGAAGAGCTGTCCAGACCTGGGCTAATTATGTAATCATTTTGGATTTAAATACTGTTCAATGCATTGCTGAGCCTGCCTGTATGGGCGGCCTGTAGTGTAGTGGTTAAGGTTCATTACTGGAACCCGCAAGGTCGGTGGTTCTAATCCCGGTGTAGCCGCAATAAATCCGCACAGCCGTTGGGCCCTTGAGCAAGGCCCTTAACCCTGCAGTGCCCCAGGGGAGGATTGTCTCCTGCTTAGTCTAATCAACTGTACGTCGCTCTGGGTAAGAGCGTCTGCCAAATGTCAATAATGTAATGTAATGTAATGCCTGGTGTATTGGAACCTATGAAATACTCTCAAAAAGTGCAAACCCCACCTTCTGGTCCTCTTGGTTGGCTCTATTCCACCAGGCAAGATCAATCGAGCACAGAAAAGTATTTGAATCCAAAACAATTTCGTGATTGCAGCCACAGTCCGGAGGCTGTTAATGGTACTCCAGTTGAACGTCTTAACGTCCATTGCTATTATTCCCCACGCAGTTAGTTCCAGCCGGTGAGGTCCCTATTGGATTACTCCTGCACCACTTCCCCAGAACCAGAGCCTGTGGTGGGGGGGGGGGGGGGTGCATACCCACATTGAGTGCGGAGGCCACATTTGGGCGGTCACATTAGACCCCGCTGTGGACTGGGTTGGATGGGGGGGTGGGGGGCTCTGTCTCCTCTTTGAGACACACAGGGGCAGGAGGGCACATGGCAATATGCTGAGGGAGAATCTTTCCCCTCAAAGAGTAACTGCACATGTTGTTTCTGCCTGGCTCTGCCTGCCACACAATTTTGACAAAAATGTATTCCGGGGTGGGTAGAGTGGGTGTGTCCATCTAATTTGCATAGATTTTTATCTCACCAATCAGATGCCGGTAGTGTTCTGTTTCATATTGATTCGTAACAGCAACTACGAGCCATTAAATTAAATGAGACAAATTTGTGGCCGTCAACAATTTTCCAACTGGATATCTGATTGGCATCTATGTATGACATCACTGTACCCTGGAAATGTGGTGTGGCTGATGTAACCCCGCCCCCTCTCTCTGGCTCTTTGTGATGTGGGTGATGTAATCCCGCCCCCTCCCTCTGGCCCTCTGTGATGTGGGTGACGTAACCCCGGCCTCCTCCCCGGGTGGTGTCCTGAGGTGAGGATAGACTGGACGACGGCCACACCCAGGGCCGGTGCGGAACAGCCCCCCGGGGGGCACGGTAACTTCATTAGGCGCTAATGGTCATGGGATCGGGACAAAGCCGAAGAAAAGTCCCTCTGCCCCTTCCTCATTACGCTCATTAGGAGAGTGAGGCATGACATCACCTCTCATTAGCACACTCTGCACAGCAGCATCGTGGCACAGCCGCCAGCACACACAGGGGGCGATGCTTTGCTCCACAGAGTCGGTATCTGGAGATCGTTCACGCCAAAAACGCAGCTGCTTTAACACCTCACCTTAAAGGCCCCGTGTTTAGTCCCATCTGACAAACGCCCGGCTCCACCGGTGAACCCCTGAGTGCTCTGTGGCAGAAACTGACAGTGATTGGCTGGGTTCTAGAGAAGGCCCGTGGTGATTGGAAGCTGCTGCAACGGGTGTTTTGTCATTGGAGGGTTCTGTGGGTTTACCCAATGGGATGGTCAGACACCATTTTGAGATTATTTTTTTAGTGCAAGGGTTTCAATCAGTTGCCGAGTATTTGCCACTGAATTTACCAGTGGTAATTACCATGGTATGGAGGAGTGTCATATCTGTAAGGGTTGTAGGCAGCCACTATAAAAATACTCACAGAATTATTGTACATTCAGAAGTGAAAATACTGAGAAAAACATTGACTATTGACTATTGCACCTGTAAGAATTTAGTCCTTTGCAAAGTAAAACTCAGGTTCAGGTCCATAGAAATTACTAGATGAAAAATACAATATGAAACATACCGCAAGGCAGTTCAATCACAAAGTGGTTACAATCTTTTATTCCCCATACCTGAAATAGAATGCAAGTCCCTGTCCCTAATTGGGTGACAGGCACAAATGGACATCGATACATATAAATGTACGTGGTGAGGAAGGAAACTAAATGGTCATTGTCTCTGAGGTATGCCAATAAACTCCTGTCTCACACCCATTGATCACTCTGGCCTCACCCTGATGGTCCCATCATCACCTGGCTTTGTTTCTAAACCCCCTTGATAACTGAGGTTGATTGTGTTAGGTGGCCGTCCAAGAATACCTTCTTATTGTATTTTTCACTGACTGGTGAAGCGACAACATGACTCGCCCTGGTTCAAGGTTCCCTGTCGTTCTTCATTATGGGGCAGCCTGTAGCCTTGTGGCTAAGGTACATTACATTATTGGCATTTGGCACACACTCTTATCCAGAGCGACGTACAGTTGTTTAGACTAAGCAGGAGACAATCCTCCCCTGGAGCAATGCAGGGTTAAGGGCCTTGCTCAAGGGCCCAACGGCTGTGCGGATCTCATTGTGGCTTCACCGGGATTTGAACCACTGGGTCCCAGTCATATACCATTATGCTACAGTCTACATGACTGAGACCTGGGGAGGTTGGTGGTTCAAGCCGTGGTGTAGCCACAATAAGATCCACACAGTTGTTGGGCCCTTGAGCGAGGCTCTTAACCCCACATTTCTCTAGGTGGGATTGTCCCCTGTGTAGTCTAATCAACTGTAAGTCACTTTGGATTAAGAACATCAACTAAATAACAAATAATTGTATTTATTATTATTTCTTCAAACCTGGCTCACACCTCTGCCCTTTGGTTAGTGCCTTTTGTACCAAAGCTGAAAGTAAAGAATATTGCCAAACAGTCACTGCAAACTCCATCCATCCATCCATCCATCCATCCATTATCTTAACCCGCTTATCCTGAACAGGGTCGCAGGGGGGCTGGAGCCTATCCCAGCATACATTGGGCGAAAGGCAGGAATACACCCTGGACAGGTCGCCAGTCCATCACAGGGCACACACACCATTCACTCACACACTCACACACTCACACACTCACACACTCACACCTTCACACCTTCACACCTTCACACACTCACACCTTCACACCTATGGGCAATTTAGACTCTCCAATCAGCCTGACCTGCATGTCTTTGGACTGTGGGAGGAAACCGGAGTACCCAGAGGAAACCCACGCAGACACGGGGAGAACATGCAAACTCCGCACAGAGAGGCCCGGGCCGACGGGGATTCAAACCCAGGACCTCCTTGCTGTGAGGCGGCAGTGCCACCCACTGCACCATCCGTGCCGCCTCCACTGCGAACTCAATGGAAGGAATCTGGTAGAAAGGCCAATTTTTCTAATATATTTAAATTTTTTGTGGTAGCTCAGACAGCTTATTCCACATTTAATACAGACAATATGGGCCTTGTGCATTATAAGTGAATATTAAACCAATTAACCGGGAGCCAATATTATGTCTGTTGGACCCTTAGAGCAGACAAAGTGATCTCACACAGTGCTCACAGGCCCCGATGAAGCAGACGGCCTTGAGGCAGGGAGGAAGAAGGTATTTGTCATTCACTTTCAAATAAAAATTCTGAACTCATTACATTGCATTACAAATGAACTCATAAGAGGCCGTCTCCAATCTGCACAAAAACCTGTACTGCGGCAGTATTTTTTCCAACAATTCATAATATCGACAGCCTGTCCCTCTGGTTGAGAGTTTGTCAGGACTCTTTTTTCTCCATGTTTGGACTTCCCACTTCTGAAATATTTTCAGCACTGTTGCCGGGGCAACAGTGCGGTCTTTGTAGACATTTTGAGATCAATCAGTCCTGTATGAAATGAGCAAAGCCCTGCTGTATTAAAAACGTCGCACTTACAAACAGTTTACTGGGGGAAAAAACCTTAATCCAAAGGAAGCTGGCCACCCATTCCTTCTATTTTAACCTTGTTTTCTTTCGGATGGGAAAAAACAAGTTTTTGAATTGAATAAAACAAAGGACGGCACCTTTGTAGTTGGGCGCAAATGGCATTGTGGGCCAGGTTTTTGGTGACGATGCCGTGGATTTAGGAAGGAAAAGGCTCACAAAGGCCCAGTCTGTGTTTGTCTGGGACCAGGTGCTGGGCTTCAGAGCCCTGTTTAGTCCCGTTTGGCAGCCAGAAACCATCAGAAATGGTGGCATCGCCGATGCCGGCTAGAACAGTATTCCCACTGGATGCGAGTTGGGAAGGAAAAGAAGGGCTTTAATGGTTTCTCTGGCTCTGTTTACTTCATTTATGTTTTTCCACTGTTTACTTTTCCCACGTATGTTAGATTCCAGGATGAATGGAACATAATGAGTGATTTTGGCTCATTACCAGGGACTGTCCTGCCCATGAAAGTTTCTCTGAACCAACAAATTAGATTGACCCTTTATTTCGTGTGTTGGCTTACTTATTGCTTCTCTTTGTTTTGTTTCTTTTAAACAACCCTTGAGAGTACAGTAAGACTCTGTTTCCCTTCCTCCATCGCCTATCACAAGAGAACTGATTACATTAATTACAAGACTAATAACCCAGGTCAGACCCAGAAATAATGAGAGAACAAGCATCTGGCAGTGTAAGTGGCTTCTAAATATCATTGGATCTGTTTTTGATTTTTACTTTCCCTGCCGAGGGGGCCGAGTTGGTTTTATTTGGGATGTGGAGGTGACCAATGGCTGCCTAGCTACAATGGTACAGGAGGGCTCCCGAATCGTCAAGATGTTTTTGTCCAGATAACAAACAAACAATAACTGAACAAGCAAACAAACCAAACCTTTGGAAGCCGACGTGGGCCACTGAAGCCAGCCAGTCTGAGCCATCCCCGCCCAGCGGAAGTTGCGTCTGTGTGTCACAGACCGGAGGAAGCGCGTCGCGCGGAAAAAAAACCCACAGAACAACAAAAACAGTGGCGTCAACAACAAGCACAGGGGAGCAGTGATTTGGATAGGCTCAGCGCCAGGATCTCGCCACAGAATGAAAGGGTTCCCGGCGTCTTTGTGAGAGCGCCACTGATAGGAAAACGTCAGGTTCACGGGGTTGAGGCGGGATGGGGCGGACACGCCGTGATTCCATCCCTCCCTCCGCTGGTCGCTGTGGACAGCGGCCAAATTACCTTGAAGTTCAGGTAATCTCCGCGATTTCAATGAAGCTTTCGTTATATAACGCGCGCCTAATCCGTGCACGAATAAAAATATGTAACTTCAATTTGATAAGGGAAAAGGGCCGGTACTGGATGCTGTTAGTACTACTTTGGCTAGTAACACAGTGAGAAATATACATAAATATACATAAATATAAATATACATACAGATTTTAGTAGGGGCAGGGACGTGCAACCACGATCATTTCGGTCTCTGACTTTTCCAGGGGTGACATGGCTCAGGCAGTAAGAGCAGTTGTCTGGCAGTCGGAGGGTTGCCGGTTCGATCCCCCGCCCGGGTGGTCTTGAAGTGTCCCTGAGCAAGACACCTAACCCCCAAATGCTCCTGATGAGCTGGTCGGGGCAGCCAATCGCCGTCGGTGTGTGAGTGTGTGTATGAATGGGTGAATGGAGAAGCATCAATTGTACAGTGCTTTGGATAAAGGCGCTATATAAATGCCTGCCATTTACCATTCCCATATTCCATTGCCTACGGTCACCTATGGAGTGACATAGGCCAGACAGAGTCATTTTGTGAAACCTACTTGCGCTCTATGTGAAAATTATTAATCAAATAGTCACAGATGAAACGTGGGGCTTAGCCAAATGATGCCACTTTGCCTTTCTTGTGGGATGTTTAACACACAAGTAAAAACAATTTCTCAAGTGCTGCCAGGTAGATTAAATGGAAACAAAGCTATTGTCTCTTGGCATGTCTGAATGGTTTGGAGGAAATCCAAAACACTTCATCTCTGAACAAGTTTTTAAACGAATGTAATGCTATTATATGCTATTCATTATCCATACTGTCACTGTTTGGCATCTTCCTTTCAGTTGTACTGGCTCATTTCACGTATATGAAAGATAATCTGATGGTTCCACTCTTGCCTGATACCTTTTATGGATGTGCATTTTGGCACTGACACTTGATTTCTGCCATGGCTCCAGTCTTTGCACATGGGGAATGTTCCAGAATGTTCCTTCGGTTAATATTCTTTCGGTGGTACGATGTTCCGTGGCCTCTCCAGCAGTTGCTTTTGGCATGTTTCGCTATTGCCCCCGGAGGCAACAAACCACTCACACGAACCTGTGACTTAGCATGTGTGTGCACGCACGGTGTGTAAATGTTTCCGTGAGTTTCAGTTCAGTTCGCTCGCTCACACACGCACTCACTCACACACTCGCTCACACACACACTCGCTCACTCACTCACACAAGCACTCACACACACATGAATTCACACTCGCTCACACACACACTCGCTCACTCACTCACACACGCACTCACACACACACTCACACACACATGCATTCACACACTCGCTCAAACACACACTCGCTCACTCGCTCACACACGCACTCACACACACATGCATTCACACACTTGCTCACACACACACTCGCTCACTCACTCACACAAGCACTCACACACACATGAATTCACACTCGCTCACACACGCACTCACACACACATGCATTCACACACTCGCTCACACACACACTCGCTCACTCACTCACACACTCGCTCACACACACACTCGCTCACTCACTCACACACTCGCTCACACACACATGAATTCACACTCGCTCACACATGCACTCACACACACATGCATTCACACACTCGCTCACACACACACACACACACACACACACGCGCATACACACACTCGCTCACACACACACACACACACACACACACGCGCATACACACACTCGCTCACTCACTCACACACTCGCTCACACACACACTCACACACACATGCATTCACACACTTGCTCACACACACACTCGCTCACTCACTCACACAAGCACTCACACACACATGGATTCACACTCGCTCACACACACACTCGCTCACTCACTCACACACGCACTCACACACACTCGCTCACACACACATTCGCTCACTCACTCACACATGCACTCACACACACATGCATTCACACACTCGCTCACACACAAACTCGCTCACTCACTCACACACGCACTCACACACATTATGAATTCACACACTCGCTCACACACACTCGCTCACTCACACACACACTCACACACACATGAATTCACACACTTGCTCACACACTCGCTCACACACACACTCGCTCACTCACACACGCACTCACACACACATGAATTCACACACTCGCTCACACACTCACACACTCGCTCACTCACACACACACACACACACGCACACACACTCACTCATGTGTGAGAGAAAGAGCGTGTACGTGTACGTGTACGTGCGTGTAAGTGGTTGTGTGATCAGGATGTGCTTGGAGGCTTTGGCCTTGGTCGAGTAGAGAGACAGGTGCTGTCAGACCTGGGCTCTGAACCTTTGGGGGACAGGTGAACCTCCTGAGGTCCTGACGAGAGTCCTTCTCCCGCTAGAATCAGGTTTCTGTACTCAACACATTCTTTCTGAGCACTGAAGCATTAAGACAAATAAATCTCTCTGTGTCTTTCTCTCCGTCCCCATCTCACTCCCTTCCCCCCTCTCTCATTTTTTTACATTTACATTTTTGCCATTTGGCAGACGCTTTTAATCCAAAGCGACTTACAAGTGCATAGGTTCTACCACAAGTCAAAGCATCACATCCAGAACTAGGAAAATACACACGGAATGCTGTTCTAAACATATAGTCATCATAAGTGGGAATTTTTATTTTTATTTATTTATTTATTTATTTTTTCGACATGGCTCAGGCAGTAAGAGCAGTCATCTGGCAGTCGGAGGGTTGCTGGTTCGATCCCCCGCCCGGGCTGTGTCAAAGCGTGCCTGAGCAAGACACCTAACCCCCAAATGCTCCTGACAAGCTGGTCGGGGTGTGAGCATGTGTATGAATGGGTGAATGGAGAAGCATCAATTGTACAGCGCTTTGGATAAAGGAGCTATATAAATGCCTGCCATTTACCATTTACCATTCTCATTCTAACGCCATATCTTTTTATCCTAATTTGTCTGTTTTGGGGTTTATGTGTGTCTGATGTCACCACTGACAAAAGCGCAACAAAAGATGGAGCACATCCATTAGGTCTGAGTGTAGTTAAAAAAGAGCAGGCTTTATTGGCTATAAATATCCCAAGATGAATGTATCATAACTCTGCAGTTTTACAGTACAGGTATACAGGTGATTATAACACACAGGGCCCAAGAAGAGTAAGATCATTATGCTTTAATAAGATATCAGTGCAGAAATACAACTTCTTATTGGGTTAAAGTTCCCATAATGATAATAATAATAATAATATATTCATCATATCAGCTATTGTATCTATAAAGGCTTTACAACATAAAATGAATAAAAGCAGAAAATGTGCCAAGAAATAAACAATGACCCTCATTATACTTAGAATGCTGAAATTGTCTTTAAGGCTGAGGAAAGCTGTACATGCGCAGAGAGAAACCAGCGTTCACAATGAATATTGTTATTTTAACCTTCACAGGTGCTACAAATAAGGCTTGTGAGTAGCCTTCCTTTAGTTTTAATGTGTCAACATCCTTCATCTCTTTCCACTTACTGCACCATAGTTAACCAAATCTCATCCGTTGTTCAGTCCACCCTACCGATTTTGGACTGCTCAAAGAGGCTGCAATTTTTATTACACTACATTATTGGCATTTGGCAGACGCTCTTATCCAGAGCGACGTACAGTTGATTAGACTAAGCAGAAGACAATCCTCCCCTGGAGCAATGCAGGGTTGAGGGTCTTGCTCAAGGGCCCAACAACAGCTGTGCGGATCTTATTGTGGCTACACCGGGATTAGAACCACTGACCTTGCGTGTCCCAGTCATTTACCTTAACCACTACACTACAGGCCGCCCTTTATACCGTCTTCTTTTTATATAAAGTGGGTATTTTGCCTGGAGATTCAATGTGACAAACTCGAGATAGCAGAAAGCAGCTTGAGAAACTTTGCAATGTAAATGTATGTACATCAAGAGGAAAACAACGGCGAGGTTTGAATACAGGAAACAGCCATCACAGATATCCCAGAAGTCCAAGCATGAGGGTGACGAGGGCTGGTGATTAATAATTATTTTGATCCTCATTCCCATTTCGATTACTTCTCTGCTCTCGTTTTTATATCTGAATGTATGTGAATCTCTGGTGTCTGTTGAGGTGGGTTAGCAGGGCAGCCTTGAGGAGCTGACTGATCTGGGGAGGCGCTGAAGCTGTGCATCAGTGGGTCGGCTGAGCAGGTAGCCTCTACGTCACTTTCTCACACCGATCAGAAACGTGCCACAGGTGCCCACAACCTTGCTTCTAAAATGACAGGGCGCTGGGTATTAAAAAACGCACCCCTCATTTGTAGGGAGTCGATCATTTTTACGATTCCCTTGACATTTTGGTAATCTCCTTAATCTGATCCTCACATTAATCATTAGCCCAATCCTAAAGCGACGTTTTGATTTACACAGCCCCGATCATAGTGAATAGCACATGCAACGGTGCGCTTTGCAAAACATTTGCCTTCAACCTTTTATGACTGTTAAACCACAACATCCCCTCCGCTGCTTGTCACCGAGAACTATTCTAAGGGGACTACAGGAGACTGTAGAGATCGCTGATCTGTCAGTCAGGGTATTCTGCCTGTTAACTGCTGTTTATTACACCACGTATTGGGAGCGGTGTCGCTGGTCATTTCTGGCTTCAAGACACAAAAACTACAGAGAATTCCTAATAACAATCCACTGTACACCTGAAGGACTTAACTGGGGGGCGGGGAAATGCTCAAACCTCATCAAAGCAACTTTAAAGACAACGTCAGCACCTAAAAACAAAATACAGTGTTAATGAAAGTGTATCCCAGAAACTTTATAAAATTGTTTATTACAAAAAAAAAAAGACACAAGTTTGGATATATCTATGAAGCACCATCACTTTTAAAAATATTTCTGCAAGTGATCTTTTTTAATTTTTGCGTGTCATTTGTCATTTAAAACATCAAAACTGCTACATGTCAAGAGTGGGACACATAAGGTATATATGTTTTTCTTTTTAATCTTTCAACAGCTTTTTAAAACGTCCGTTTTTACGTAGAGCATTGACAGCATTGGCAGGATGCCAGTTATGATACTTTTGCATATACTCTGAAAGAGGCAACTCAAAACACAAAAGAGAAACCAAGCACTTTAGAAACAAAATATCCACTTGTCAAACATCAAAAGGCAAAAAACGAGAATCCAAAGAATCTACCGCGTAGATAAGGCAAAGTACCAAGGCACATGAATACGAAACACTTTTGTAGACAATATCATGGAAACTTTAGAGCTTCTTACACTGAATACATATGTCTGTGTATATAGTTGTGGCTGTGGCCACCGCACAAAGCAGTTGGGACAACAAAGGGGGGAAAAAAGGAGAGCGAGAGACAGAAAGAAAGTCCAGATTAGCCTCCAATGTCCATTAAGAAGCTGTTCTGTGAAGCGTAGAGGGGTTACGGGGGGGGGGGCGAAGCCCTACGACAGGTGACGGACATGACTTGTAATCCTTGGCATAGGTGTCCTTTTAAAGGTAGGTAAGCGTGGGGACTAGTGCCGGTCAGGCCTGACGGCATCATTCGACATCCCTACAAAGTGCTCCCGGACAGAACGCGGTCAGGAAAAGAGCAGCGCATTTACAGAGCGACGGCCTCACAGGTATCACCACCATCCATGTTAATTTCATCAGATCAAGGCACCAGAAGGAAAGAGAGAGAGAGAAGGCGGAGGAAACGGAAAAGAGAGGACAGGATATACACATGCAAGAGAGAGAGAGAGAGAGAGAGAGAGAGAGAAAGAGGAGTGAGGAAAAACTAGTTTTCAAAGAAAAAGTAAATCCTTTATTCAAAAAGAGATAAAATTGTTTTACAGTAGATCAAACAAAGGCAGACTGTCTACTCCTGTGTCCTCCATTCTGGAGTTTAAAAACATTTTTAAAAACATACGTTTGAGTGTGCGACAGCGAGAGACAGGCAGAGAGAACCGGCAAAGTGACTGAAGTGGTAACATTCGGGTCAAGGGGTGTGTTGGGTGGAACACAGGGGTTTGGGATGAGTAGTACAGCAGTGTCTGGATGTACTGTAAAGGTTAAACAAACAAACGAAACCAAAAGAAAACTTGGGTTAATATCAGAAACAGTCTAAACTGCAAAAAAAAACAAAAAACAAAAACAAAACATAAGAAAGATGTACAGTACGAATATAATTTAGAAAAATAAAGAAAACAAAAAAGAGCAGAAGTGGCTCTTATTTTAGGATACATGCACGTAGGGCGGCTAGCTTATGGGCTAGTGTGTGGCTGCCCCGGGCCCCTGCCTAGGTGGCCTGGTCCAGGGCCCGCAGCAGGTCACAGCCCTGCAGCAGGTGCAGGCTGCCCTGGAGCGGGACGTTGACCTCGCAGTCGTAGCGCGTCAGCTCCGGCAGGGAGTGCGAGTCGAACGACGGGACGAGCAGGCGGCTGGCCATGCCTGGGGGGGGGGAGGAGGAGGGTCCGGGGGACTTTCGTTATGAGCGCGTCTGAAACCAGCTTGTTGTTTTGAGTCACTTTAAGATACGTTTCTTTTCCTCAGAAATGTCTCTAAATCACACCGCTACAAACCGCTACAAATGCTGAGTAAGGTCGCTTGAGTAATAGATGGTTGACAAAAGTTGTATGAGTGTATTTTTTTTTTTGACCTATAAAGAATATTCGGCTTAGTATCCAGACACAGGGAAAGACACACACTCGCGCATACACAGACAGGCACACGCTCTACACAGACAGGCACACGCTCCACACACACTCACGCATACACAGACAGGCACACGCTCTACACACACTCACGCATACACAGACAGGCACACGCTCTACACAGACAGGCACACGCTCCACACACACTCACGCATACACAGACAGGCACACGCACCACACACACTCACGCATACACAGACAGGCACACGCTCCACACAGACAGGCACACACTCCACACACACTCGCCCATACACAGACAGGCACACGCTCCACACACATTCACACAGCCACAGACAGGCACACACTCCACACACACTCACGCATACACAGACAGGCACACGCTCCACACAGACAGACACACACTCCACACACACACTCACGCACAGACAGGCACACGCTCCACACACACTCACGCACACACAGGCACACACTCCACACACACTCACACATACACAGGCACACACTCCACACACACTCACGCATACACAGGCACACACTCCACACACACTCACGCATACACAGGCACACGCTCCACACACACTCACGCATACACAGGCACACGCTCCACACACACTCACACATACACAGGCACACGCTCCACACACACTCACACATACACAGGAACACGCTCTACACACACTCACACAGACACAGACAGGCACACGCTCCACACACACTCACGCATACACAGACAGGCACACGCTCCACACACACTCACACAGACACAGACAGGCACACACTCCACACACACTCACGCATACACAGACAGGCACACGCTCCACACACACTCACACTCCACACACACTCACACAGACACAGACAGGCACACGCTCCACACAGACAGGCACACACTCCACACACACTCACGCATACACAGACAGGCACACACTCCACACACACTCACGCATACACAGACAGGCACACACTCCACACACACTCACGCATACACAGACAGGCACACACTCCACACACACTCACGCATACCACAAAAGGCAGTAAAGATTCAGTCGCAGGTCATCGCCACACAAAGCAGTCATTACCTTCCATTTTAGGAGAGGGCAACATGCTGTACTCTCGGAAGCCAGAAGCGTAGCTCTGTCCCAGGAACATTTTTTTGGGCTCCGGGGTCAGCCCTCCAGGGTACTGGCCTTTCCTGTGCTGCTGTAGAGGGCTGAGGCGCTGGTCTATGGCACCGTGCATGCCCGGGAATTTCTCTGGGGGAAGGGAGGGAGTGAGGAAGACCCCGTCATTGCTGTGTCAACTCTCCTTCTGGCCCCAAAGGCTGAAGGCTACGCCGTCTGTCATGTTACATAATTGTGCTCAGTGTTCTGTTTTCCCAGTAACTGAAAGGCACGGTGCCCATTGCCCCGGCCAGCAGTCAGAATCCGGAGCACTCAGTCTAAAGGTCGATCGCACCGTGACGCAATCGCCCAACTTGGGCCCTTGGATAGTTTTTTTTTCCCCCTCCCCTCCCCCCAGTGAATTCCAGGGCCACCGTACCTGTGAGAGCACTGCTGCTCAGGCACTTTCTGTCCGCGAAGGCACAGCTCTCATTTCTCATACGTTTCCACATCATCTCCGCCGGTTTGCTGCAGGATGCCCCCTCCTGCGACACACACACACACACACACACACACACAGGTTAACACTGTCAATATACAGCCATGGTTGACAAATTACAAAAAAAAGACAACACAGCCAAGCTGTTACACAAGAAACCAGGCAAATGAGCGAGATAAACTGTGTTTTCAGCCTGTGGCCAGACACAGTCGCCCACAGGTGCATCATGGGTAAGGTGAGCTTACCATATTCATTTGTGTGAAGACATGATGGTCCTCGAACTCAAGCTGTCTCTTGCGTTTGAAGCTGTTAGCCAGAGCAATCTGGGCCGGGCTCATGTCTCTGTGGGCCTGGACAAAGCTCTCCATGGACCTGCAGAGTAAACCCATCATTAACCGTGAATACAGTACCCAAAAACTACAGGTCTAGTTCTGAATTAATGAATTATTTAATGAAATAAATACTTTTTCACTAGTGTCCTGCTGACTGAAGGCTTGTACCTTGGACTATGGGGGACAGTCCTGTGATCACACGGCAGAGTAACATTCGTGATAAAAGACGAATAAAAGATAAAAGAACATAAGAGTTACGTCAGTACCGTTGCTTGTGGAGGGCGAGACGCTGCGGGGGCAGATTCTGGCACGCTGGGCTGCCGGCCATGGGGTCGCCCAGGCCCCGCTTCGCCCCGGGCCGATGTAAGGAGGGGTCGGGGGGCCACTGCAGGCTCTGCCGGCCCCCCGGGGAGGAGAGCGGCGCGCTGGCCAGGCAGTGGTAGGGCGGCATCGCCGCGGGGCACGGGTAGGGCAGGCCGGGCCGGGGGTCCAGGTGGCCCGGGTTGGAGGTCCTCTTGTCGCCCATGGCCTGGACGGGGGGGTGGAGGAGGCTGGGCGGGGGCGAGGCCAGAGGCTGGAACAGGCTGGCGATGTTGCTGAAGCTGTGCTGGGGGCCCACGGACCCCGGCTCAGGCTGGGCCTCGTCCTGGCAGATGGGGTTGAGCTGGAAGTCCTCCCCGTCCATGGGGATGTAGGGGGCCAGCGTATCCAGGTCCAGGTCCTCAGGGCCGGGGTTTATCTGGGGGGGCAAAAATGGCACTCTCATGAGTTCCCTACTTGAAGGGAAAATAACAGACATCAATAACAGTGAAATTACCCTGTGAACAAGGTTTTCCATCCATCCATCCATTATCTTAACCCGCTTATCCTGAACAGGGTCACAGGGGGGCTGGAGCCTATCCCAGCATACATTGGGCGAAAGGCAGGAATACACCCTGGACAGGTCGCCAGTCCATCGCAGGGCACACACACCATTCACTCACACACTCATACCTATGGGCAATTTAGACTGTCCAATCAGCCTAACCTGCATGTCTTTGGACTGTGGGAGGAAACCGGAGTACCCGGAGGAAACCCACGCAGACACGGGGAGAACATGCAAACTCCGCACAGAGAGGCCCCGGCCGACGGGGATTCGAACCCAGGACCTCCTTGCTGTGAGGCGGCAGTGCTACCCACTGCACCATCCGTGCCGCCTTGAACAAGGTTTTAATGAATGTTTTTTTAATTTTTATGAATTTCATTACATTACAGGTGTTTGATTCTTATCCAGAGCGACAAGTGCATACCCATAACCAGGCACAAGTGCACTGAAGGATCCTAAAGGGAAGTACAGTTTCAGGTGCTAGGAATACCACAAAGATAAGGATTTGGGCCTTGTAGATAAATCTGACGAAGGATTATATCTATAAAACCGTTTTAGGAAAACACAACGCTAAGAATAATAAAGAATACACTTAATAATTGCAATTGTCTTAAATGTTTATATATATGGTTCCTAAAAGGCTAACATATCCTACCTACGGCCACAATGGCGAATTCACAATGAATGATTATCTGTGGAGTGCGTGACCGTTTTGATTTGATTCCAGCCCTTGTTCACCAAACAGAGAAAGACACTGTTTCCCTGGAACACTTTGTTAATAAGCAGTGCTGAGCGTGATTGGCAGAGTGCTGGGAAATGGGACAGTGGAACAGCCAATCAGGATCCAGCTCTGCGTGAGGCTGCCCAATCAGCCACTGAGTCCACTGGGGGAGTGGCAGTCAGCTGATAAGTGAGTAAACCGTATCAGCAGTAAACCAATAAAATATAATAAATTACTCCGTCCAATCAGAAGCCAGAGCAGTCTCTCTCCAGCAACCAATCGCAAGGGGGTGTGTGTTGTCAGAAGTCAACAATGAGAGCATCTGTTAGGCATCAGATAACGCATGAGTCAAGCACCAATCAGCAGTCAAGCACCACTGTGTCTGAGGCAGCCTGTAGCTTAGTGGTTAAGGTACATGACTGGGAACTGCAAGGTTGGCGGTTCAATCTCCGATGTAGCCACAAAAAGGTCCGCATAGCTGTTGGGCCCTTGAGCAAGGCTCTTAACCCCACGTTGCTCCAGGGTGGGTTGTCCCCTGCTCAGTCTAATCAAGTCGTGTAAGTCGCATTGGATAAAAGCATCGGCTAAATGAATGATGTGATGTGATGTAAAGTAATGCGTCTGTCCACTCAGCAGTCAGGCACACTTAAACGAACGCGAGCCTGGTCTTCCTCTCCCTTCGGCGAACTGACCTGAGAGGTGCATGGGCTCTTCTTCTCCTGGGTGTCCAAAGCGAACAGCTTCTCCGTGAGCTCCACCTTCAGGTCGTTGTCGACGGAGCCGTAGTAGTCTCCCGGGCTGCTGGGCTGTAGGGGCGAACAGCAGCTAAGAGCCTGCGCAATCACAAGCCATTCTCCAGCAGCTAAGAGGCTGTGCACTCACAACCCGTTCTCCAGACCGCCCTTCACTCAACAGCACCCCGTGGGCAGACTGCCGCGTTCTACTTGACGTCACTCCGAAAGCGGACTCCGTTCTACCCTCTGAACTGAGGGTTGCTCCAATGGACCCATTTCAGTTAAGATTTCCTCTCCCCAAACCCATTGGACTGAGTTTAAAATATAATTTGCTATTGTAGAACTTGTGAGCGAAACAAAGACGAAAAAAAGGAACAAGTGAGCCTTGAAACATTGGTCTCCTGAGAGATAACCACAACACCAAATCTGCTGGGAGCCAGAGGTGCCTTTTCTGTATACGCGGCTGCTCTCTTTAAAAAAAAAAAATTCCCATGATTGACTAGCAAACACAGTACAACAGGAGATTCACTTTTTGACATTACCATCTGCCCCCAGGGTGCTATTGAGGGCAAAAATATAGCTAACCCTCTGAATTCAGGGCTGGATAGTTCAAACAACTGCCCCCTAATTCCAAACCCCAGCAGGACTCCCACATTTTCTTCCCGTGTCTGGTGGGTTTACTCCAGGTACTCCGGTTTCCTCCCACATTGAAAGACACGTGTGTCAGGTTAGGTGCACTTCTGTCATTGCCCTTGACCAAGAGTTGGTCCCTTGGTGCTGCACTTAGGCTGCCCACTGCTCCTACGCAGCTAGGATGGGTCAAATGCAGAAGAGAAATTTGCCCACAGGGCTCAATAAGAGTATATCACATCTTCTAGTATTGCCCATCATGTTCAAACGGGCTCTTTATTTGTAATATCAAATAGGATTTCTGCAGAGCGCTGATGACGGACGGCTGGTTTAGGTTTCGGGGGAAAGAAAGAGGATGAGGAAAAGGAAAAGGAAGAGGAGGATGTGAGGAAAAGAGGAGGCAGGAAGGAAAGGATGTAAAAAGATGAGGAGGGAGGGAGGGGGAACGTACTGTGGAACAGCCGCTCAGGCTGGGCGTGGCGCTACCAGGCGGTGGAGCCTGGGGCACCGAGAAGGTGGCGGCCATTTTGTGCATCTCACTGGCAGGGCTGGCCTTGGGAGCCTCACTGGCCCAGGGATTGCCGGCAGGAGGAGGCGGCATGGAGGACATCTTACTGTACTGCTCCTCAAATGGTTGTCCTGATAGACGAGGGGCACAGACACACACACACACACACACACACACACACAGACACATGCGCACACAGGTTCAGCACAGCAATGGCTTTGCAGACACTGACAAAAAATGCCACCCTCACCCACTCCAGGAGTGTGCTTAAACTTTCTGAGATAATGAATACTACAGGACTAACTCAACGGAAGAGGAAGGCATCATGGGAAATTGAGTTTTGACGGCAGGATCCACTCTGAACTTGCCAGAAGGACAGTATGGCCCATTAATAGCCTGCCGTTAGTGGTGTAAACCTTCATAAACATCAGCCCCACACTGTTAAATAATAAAACCACCATTGGTGATGATGATGTACCAACAAAGCCTTCAACAAAGTGCATCTGCTCGTCAAAGCAAAATCCCTACAAGGATAAATTTATATGTACTGTAAACAGGGGAGGGAGTCAGAGGGGAGCAGAGGAAGTGGAAGGGGTTTGTGGAGGACCTGGCGTATTAATGTAAACCTTCATGAACTTCAGTCCCGCACTGTTAAATAACAAGCGGAGCAGGCTCTGACCGATGTCGAGGGCGATGATGCCGTCTCCGGCCGTGGGGGCGAGCTGGGCCAGGTCCTCGGGCTCCTCCTTCAGCCGGGTGAAGAGCAGCTCGCTCCCGTCGCCCTGGGGCGAGGCCTCCGCCTGCCGGAACAGGCTGCTCACCACGGCGTGCGGCTTGAACAGGGACTCCGTCTGATCCATGGACAAGATGGCCGACCTCTCCTCAATGTCACTGCGCAGGGAGAGCGGGAGGGAGGGAGAGAGGGAGACAGAGGGAGAGAGGGAGAGAGGGAGAGAGAGAGTGAGAGAGGGAGAGAGGGAGAGAGGGAGGGGGAGAGAGAGAGGGAGAGAGAGAGGGTGGGAGAGCGAGAGAGGGAGAGAGGGGGGGGGAGAGAGAGGGTGGGAGAGAAAGAGAGAAAGAAAGGGTGGGAGAGAGAGAGCAAGCGTCGGAGAGAG